>NC_069503.1:127343166-127585712 GCF_027579735.1 Bombina bombina
ATGGGAACATGTAGATACGCGTCCTTTAAATCCACAGTGGTCATAAACTGACCCTTTTGGATCAATGGAAGAATGGAACAAATAGTTTCCATCTTGAAGGACGGCACCCTGAGAAACTTGTTTAGGTCTGAAGGTTCCCTCTTTTTTGGGAATTACAAATAGATTGGAATAAAATCCCAGTCCTTGTTCTTGCACTGGAACGGGAACTATCATTCCCAGAGTGGAGAGGTCTTCTACACAGTGTAAGAACGCCTCTCTCTTTTGTCTGGTCTGCAGACAATCTTGAAATTAGAATTCTGCCTCTGGGGGGAAAACTTTGAACTCCAGTTTGTATCCCTGAGACACTATTTCTATTGCCCAGGAATCTTGAACATCCAGAACCCAGGTTTGAACAAAAAAGGATAGTCTGCCCCCTACCTGATCCGGTCCCGGATCGGGGGCATGCCCTTCATGCCGTCTTAGAATCACCAACCTGTTTCTTGGGCTGTTTGCCCTTGTTCCAAGACTGGTTGGATCTCCATGTAGGCTTAGACTGTTCCTGCTTAGAGGAGGGAGAGGAAGAGTTTGTCTTGAAGTTTCGAAGGAACGAAAATTACTCCGACGACCCTTTTGATTATTTCTCTTATCTTGCGGGAGAAGATGACCCTTACCTCCCGTGATATCAGAAATAATCTCCTTGAGATCGGGTCCAAACAAAGTATTCCACTTATATGGAATGGCTAGAAGCTTAGACTTAGAAGACACATCCGCAGACCAAGGTTTTAACTATAAAGCTTTGCGGGCCAAGACAGAAAATATCTTCGCTCCCAATTTGATAACGTGAAGGGAAGCATCCGAAATAAAGGCATTTGCAAGTTTAAGAGCCTTTATCCTATCTTTGATCTCATCCAGAGAAGTCTCAGTCCTGAGGGCCTCAGATAGCGCATCAAACCAATATGCCGCTGCACTAGTAACACTGCAGACCCTGGAGTACATACATTTTCTTGAGTAACCCCTCTAATTTTTTATCCATGAGGTATTTGAAAGCACAACTAGGAATACCCGGTCTGTCCCACTCCTTAGTAATAATTTCAGTCGCTCTTTAAGGGACCTCAAAATATCTATCTAGTTTACTAGACTGTTGGGGAACAACCACAACTGTGGAGTCACCGTCGTCTAAAGTAATTAAAACCTCCCTAAGCAGTAGACGAAGGTGTTCTAATTTAAATCTGAAAGATACCACCTCCGAGTCTGTCAGAGGTAATAAACCCTCTGAATCTGAAATCTCTCCCTCAGAAGCCACAACAGCACCCTCCTCTTCAGGTTGTGGAGAGAACACGCCTGATATTGCAACAATGGCATCTGATACCTCGCTTACTGAATGTCTGACCTTTCTCTTACGCTTGCCCTGTAACATAGGAAAGGCAGACAAGGCATCAGAAATAGTTGAAGGCATAAGAGAAGCTATGTCTTGTAAAGAAATCCCCGCAGGGACTATAGCAGAACCGCAGGGCACTGTTTGTGAAAACGGTAAATTTTGGGACGCTTGGGGAGAAAGCTGCGGCATAAATTGACCTTCAACATTAGATTCCTGGACAACATCTGCCTTAGATGAGACAGGCTCAGATTTTTTTTTATCTGGATTGGATGAGACTCTTAAGCGCTTGTGCTTAATTACCCAATAAGGAAAGATAGTCTTACTATGTAGTTGGATTCAATGAGATCTATTTATTTTTAGAATTATAAATACATACAATAAAATTTAAAACAATAGAAATTGATTCTTAAAACAAATCTAACTGCTTGGCCAACCATACAGTGTGAATAAAATGATATAATATGTTTTCCAATCCCTGTTACTTAGTGTATTATACAAACATATCTGTATATTTGAATTTTGGTTTAATTGCAGATATTTTTTATGGATTTGATATAGTGGACTTGTGAAGAAGTATGGTATCCACAAAGAATATTCGCAATATTAATTCTTAATTACCATATTTACCATATTCGTTTGTTTAAAGCTGAACATACATAATTAAAATAGCGTCAATGGTATCAACAATATAATTAAAATAGCGTCAATGGTATCAACATTAGTAACAAATAATAAAAGTGAAACAAAAATAAAGTGATACAGTAAAAATCGTATAAGTTATGAAAGATAAAGTCTTTCTGCCGTGATCGTTAGAGTAATTGTTAATTGCTTTTTGTTAAAAGCGCTGTTGTTAAGTCCTCCGTGGGGATAGTATTTGCGGGCGTGCTGCAACACGTTTTTGTCTAATTGCTATATATATTGCGATTATAAGTCACTGTTAAGTAGTTTTGGTTATCTGTCCTTCACATTAACTTCCTTAGTTGGTGTAGGTATAATAAATCTTACCCGTTGTTTCTTTTGGGATACTTTGTTTCTGGTCTAGTTTCTTTTTGTACCCAATTCAATCTTTACTGTGATGAATGTGGATCGGAAGCCGGGATAGCCGCTGCCGGTGTTGTAGTGGTTTCAGTATGTCGAGTTGGTTTGTCTCTGCGATTACACACACTTGAAGAAGTAGATGCTGTGGTATTGTGCTTTAACCGTTAATCCTTTTGTCAGATGGCTGGGCTTTTTGCCCGGTTCAGGTTTTCAAAACCTCTTGAATTGTTGCAAATGTGTTCTGTTTAGATCCGTACTCTATTTGTTTCAGAGTATCCGATCTGCAGGTGTCCACAGGTTTCTTTAGGCCCAATTATTAGGTAAGGTATTTCAGTTGTTCTTGGCGGTCCTTTGAAAGGAGGACTAGGTGCTTTGAAGGTTGTTCTTGAACGCTTCAGAATATCTTTCAAGCGTATTTGTTGGTCCGTGGTTTGATGTAGTCTTGGCGGTCCACTTCGAAAGTGGACTATGAAAATGTTCAGTGTAGCAAGGAGTAGGCAACGCGTTTCAGCTGATTAATACAGCCTTTATCAAGCATATCCTTGCAGTTGTAAACAGTGGGTTTTTGTATTCTGTGATTTGATTCTATTGGATCCCCTAGGTAGTTGTATCTTTACAATCTGGTGATCCTATTGGTTGTTGTGTTGGTGCTTTTGATTGGTCATTCCTTAGCATGTGACCTATTAATGGTTCAGTTTATCACGGTGATGGGGGAATTTTCACTTATTTGTATCAGATGACCAAGTAAATGCATAAAACGTTATAAAAACTTGTTCCAGTAGTAAACACAAATACGAATGTATTGTTATAATAAAAACATAAATAACTTTTTGTAAAGATACAACTACCTAATAATTGGGCCTAAAGAAACCTGTGGACACCTGCAGATCGGATACTCTGAAACAAATAGAGTACGGATCTAAACAGAACACATTCGCAACAATTCAAGAGGTTTTGAAAACCTGAACCGGGCAAAAAGCCCAGCCATCTGACAAAAGGATTAACGGTTAAAGCACAATACCACAGCATCTACTTCTTCAAGTGTGTGTAATCGCAGAGACAAACCAACTCGACATACTGAAACCACTACAACACCGGCAGCGGCTATCCCGGCTTCCGATCCACATTCATCACAGTAAAGATTGAATTGGGTACAAAAAAAAACTAGACCAGAAACAAAGTATCCCAAAAGAAACAACGGGTAAGATTTATTATACCTACACCAACTAAGGAAGTTAATGTGAAGGACAGATAAGCAAAACTACTTAACAGCGACTTATAATCGCAATATATATAGCAATTAGACAAAAACGTGTTGCAGCACGCCCGCACATACTATCCCCACGGAGGACTTAACAACAGCGCTTTTAACAAAAAGCAATTAACAATTACTCTAACGATCACGGCAGAAAGACTTTATCTTTCATAACTTATACGATTTTTACTGTATCACTTTATTTTTGTTTCACTTTTATTATTTATTACTAATGTAGATACCATTGACGCTATTTTAATTATATTGTTGATACCATTGACGCTATTTTAATTATGTATGTTCAGCTTTAAACAAACGAATATGGTAAATATGGTAATTAAGAATTAATATTGCGAATATTCTTTGTGGATACCATACTTCTTCACAAGTCCACTATATCAAATCCATAAAAAATATCTGCAATTAAACCAAAATTCAAATATACAGATATGTTTGTATAATACACTAAGTAACAGGGATTGGAAAACATATTATATCATTTTATTCACACTGTATGGTTGGCCAAGCAGTTAGATTTGTTTTAAGAATCAATTTCTATTGTTTTAAATTTTATTGTATGTATTTATAATTCTAAAAATAAATAGATCTCATTGAATCCAACTACATAGTAAGACTATCTTTCCTTATTGGGTAATTAAGCACAAGCGCTTAAGAGTCTCATCCAATCCAGATTTTACCCCCACTTTGAAGTTTGTGAGATTACTTCTTCGAGACTCCCTAGCTTTTACCCCCACAGCGCATAGTTTATTAACCCAACACACCAATACACTCAGATTTTTTTTTATCCCTATAGCTTAGAGTCCTTTGGATACATGAAGGACAGAAAGGGATTGGTGGTTCCACATTAGCATCAAAGCATTAAGCACAGGTGACATCTTGCAAGTCCCCTTGGTCCATTACTTGCACATAAAAACACAAAAAGCAATGGAAATTAGCAGTTAGATTAAAATACTTAATTTTTGAGAAAAAAAACGTTACTGTCTCTTTAAATTTTAAACGGTTCCTTTTTCTTTTTTGCAGCAAAATGACAAATAACGATCTTTTATACAGTAAAAACGTTTAAATTTGTCCCCAAAAAATAAACTTGTACACCTCAGCAGCTGCTGAAGTGCTCCTACCTTCCGTAGTGCCACTAGGATTATAAAGACAACGTTCCCTTCAAAGAAGCACCGGAACCACTTGCTGGCAAAATATTTGATAAATAATTCACTACTAGTCTGTACTGGAATCGCACAACTCATATGCGACTCCAGAACAGACCAAATAGAAACTGCGCAGAGAGCCTGGAACAGTAGCGCTATTAATGGCGCCAAAACCAAGCCGGAAAGACAGCCCATTGTGGGCGTGGCCTAATCCCTATAGTGAAACCACCGGAGCCAATTTTAAGTCTCATATTTAAAATAAAAGCTTTTCTCCAGTCCCAGTGCCCTGTATGCTGCCCAAAATCTTTCCTTCAGGAAAAAGAATGATGTCCCACACAGAGTACCCTTAAATAAAAGGAGCCCCTTATGTAATAAATTTGCTTTTATTTATGTAAGATCTCGGAGTCCTTATCCCAAAAATAAGGTAGCACTTACCTTGTCTTCTGCCTGGCAAGCCCTGAGGAAAAAGAATGCTGAGTGACTAAAAACCTCAGACTAAATGATAAGGGCAGCAAGAAATCATGGGAGACGCAGTGAGAATTATGTCCACAAGTTCCCATTGCTCTAAAGCCACCAAAGCTCTACTGTAGAGACTGATATGGACTACGGCTACACCCTAGGACAAAGCAGTACTCTCTGGCACTACTTAAAAAATAATAAACTCTGGATTGAAGAATCTAATCTAACACCACACTTTACCTCTTCCTATCACTAACATAGGAAAAGAGAATGACTGGGGTGGGAGGGAAGGGAGAAGCTATTTAACAGCTCTGCTGTGGTGCTCTTTGCCTCCTCCTGCTGACCAGGAGGTGAATATCCCATTAGTAATTAAGATGATCCGTGGACTCATCGTGTCTTAAAAAATAATTTATGTAAATGGTAGTCAGGGGATTTTTTTTTTTTTTAACTTGCTCACTATTGGCAGATTAATTTTTTATTACCTAACTTTACTATACGTAAGATGAAAAATGTGTAGGGCTATTAAGGGAATAACAATTATAACATGGGAATTGGGAAGAGAGGGGGGAATTAGCCTTATATGTAATCATCTGCAGTGGAACTAGCATTCAAGCTGAAATACAGCAATTTTCATTACATAATAACTCTGGTATGCTGAATACCTCTTATCACTTATAAAAAATTGCTATTAAAAAATTTACACGTAATTTCATTAGAATTTTTAACATTAATCCCTTAATGACCAGTGACAACCCTGTATGCTTTTTTAATAGCGCTATTTTAGCAAGCCTTCAGGAGGGAGAGAGCATCTAATAGCGTGGTCTAGCTGCTCGCAGCAAGACCTTGCTATTATAGCTAGGGTACAGTTTACCCCCAAAAATTCTCCCCTTTAATTTTTTCCCAAATTACCCATTTTACCTGCTCGAGTGTATTAAATTGTTTTCAAGTAGCTCCTTTACCCTTCTACATATATACTAAAAGTTTCTGGACTTAAAGGGACATAATACTCATATGCTAAATCACTTGAAACTGATGCAGCATAACTGTAAAAAGCCGACAGGAAAATATCACCTCTAGCATCTCTATGTAAAAAAGGAAGATATTTTACCTCACAATTTCCTCAGCTTAGAAGAGTAAGTTCTGTGTAAAAAGTTATACTCAGCTGCAGGTAAAAAAAAATAAATGAAGAAATAAACAGCAGCCAATCAGCATCAGCGGTTCTGAGGTCATGAACTCTTTTACTGTGATCTCATGAGATTTCACTTAACTTTCATGAGATTTCATAGCAAACTTCCTTTAAACTGAATAGGGAAATAAGATGAGTGCACGTAAACTCGCCCCTTCCGCTGTCCCGGGACAGACATAGTGATATGCTGCTTATAAATCCTTTACAATGGGATGTGGCTACTGAGAAACTTTTGAGGTAAAATATCTTTATATTCTACATAAAGATGTTCAGGTGATATTTTCTAGTCAGCTTTTTACAGCTATGTTGCATCACTTTCAAGTATTTAAACATTTGGGTATTATGGCCCTTTAAGTCTAGGTTATTGACAGGCAATGTAAACACAGCCAGCAGAAGAAATTACACTCCTGGTGGGGTGTAGAAGAGATAACTAATACAATGTCAATTTTCCATTGTTCTCTCTAAGTATTGGGCTTTGGTTTACAAACAGATGTAAGATAAGGAAGCAAGTGTGTGTACACAAAGTAATAAAAAATTATGAGATATAATTTTAACTGCAAGCTCAGCCCATTTTAATAGGCTGTGGTTTCAAAACAACAAATCAGCAGTTTCATATCCACAAATAAACCTGACAATACTATTTATCATACATTATATACTCTGCAGTTGGTATAACAAATCAATTGCAATACATTAAGGGAAAACAGAATTTATGCTTACCTGATAAATTACTTTCTCCAACGGTGTGTCCGGTCCACGGCGTCATCCTTACTTGTGGGAATATCTCTTCCCCAACAGGAAATGGCAAAGAGTCCCAGCAAAGCTGGCCATATAGTCCCTCCTAGGCTCCGCCCACCCCAGTCATTCAACCGACGGACAGGAGGAAAAAATAGGAGAAACCATATGGTACCGTGGTGACTGTAGTTAGAGAAAATAATTCATCAGACCTGATTAAAAAACCAGGGCGGGCCGTGGACCGGACACACCGTTGGAGAAAGTAATTTATCAGGTAAGCATAAATTCTGTTTTCTCCAACATTGGTGTGTCCGGTCCACGGCGTCATCCTTACTTGTGGGAATCAATACCAAAGCTTTAGGACACGGATGAAGGGAGGGAGAAAATCAGGTTACCTAAACGGAAGGCACCACGGCTCGCAAAACCTTTCTCCCAAAAATAGCCTCCGAAGAAGCAAAAGTATCAAATTTTTAAAATTTGGCAAAAGTGTGCAGTGAAGACCAAGTCGCTGCCTTGCATATCTGATCAACAGAAGCCTCGTTCTTGAAGGCCCATGTGGAAGCTACAGCCCTAGTGGAGTGAGCTGTGATTCTTTCAGGAGGCTGCCGTCCGGCAGTCTCATAAGCCAATCGGATGATGCTTTTAAGCCAAAAGGAAAGAGGTAGAAGTTGCTTTTTGACCTCTCCTTTTACCAGAATAGACGACAAACAGAGAAGAAGTTTGTCTGAACTCTTTTGTAGCCTCTAAGTAGAATTTTAGAGCACGGACTACATCTAAATTGTGTAGCAAACGTTCCTTCTTTGAAACTGGATTCGGACACAAAGAAGGTACAACTATCTCCTGATTAATATTTTTGTTGGAAACAACCTTTGGTAGAAAACCAGGCTTAGTACGCAAAACAACCTTATCTGAATGGAACACCAGATAGGGCAGAGTACACTGCAGAGCAGATAACTCAAACTCTTCTAGCAGAAGAAATAGCAACCAAAAACAAAACTTTCCAAGATAACAACTTAATATCTATGGAATGTAAAGGTTCAAACGGAACCCCTTGAAGAACTGAAAGAACTAGATTTAAACTTCAGGGAGGAGTCAAAGGTCTGTAAACAGGCTTGATCCTAACCAAAGCCTGAACAAATGCTTGTACATCTGGCATAGCTGCCAGTCGTTTGTGTAGTAAGACAGATAAAGCAGAAATCTGTCCCTTTAGAGAACTCGCAGATAATCCTTTATCCAAACCTTCTTGTAGAAAGGAAAGAATCTTAGGAATTTTTATCTTATTCCATGGGAATTCCTTGGATTCACACCAGCAGATATATATTTTCCATATTTTATGGTAAATCTTTCTAGTTACCGGTTTTCTGGCTTGAACCAGAGTATCTATCACAGAATCTGAAAACCCACGCTTTGATAAAATCAAGCGTTCAATCTCCAAGCCGTCAGCTGGAGGGAGACCAGATTTGGATGTTCGAATGGACCCTGAACAAGAAGGTCCTGTCTCAAAGGTAGCTTCCATGGTGGAACCGATGACATATTCACCAGGTCTGCATACCAAGTCCTGCGTGGCCACGCAGGAGCTATCAAGATCACCGAGGCCCTCTCCTGTTTGATCCTGGCTACCAGCCTGGGAATGAGAGGAAATGGTGGAAACACATAAGCTAGTTTGAAGGTCCAAGGCGCTACTAGTGCATCCACTAGAGTCGCCTTGGGATCCCTGGATCTAGACCCGTAGCAAGGAACCTTGAAGTTCTGACGAGACGCCATCAGATCCATGTCTGGAATGCCCCATAATTGAGTCAACTGGGCAAAGATCTCCGGGTGGAGTTCCCACTCCCCCGGATGGAATGTCTGACGACTCAGATAATCCGCTTCCCAGTTTTCCACACCTGCGATGTGGATCGCAGATAGGTGGCAGGAGTGATCCTCCGCCCATTGTATTATTTTGGTCACTTCTTTCATCGCCAGGGAACTCCTTGTTCCCCCCTGATGATTGATATACGCAACAGTCGTCATGTTGTCTGATTGGAATCTTATGAATCTGGCCTTTGCAAGCTGAGGCCAAGCCCTGAGAGCATTGAATATCGCTCTTAGTTCCAGAATGTTTAACGGGAGAAGAGACTCTTCCCGAGACCATAGTCCTTGAGCCTTCAGGGAATCCCAGACCGCGCCCCAGCCCACTAGACTGGCGTCGGTCGTGACAATGACCCACTCTGGCCTGCGGAAGCTCATTCCCTGGGATAGGTGGTCCAGGGTTAGCCACCAACGGAGTGAATCTCTGGTCTTCTGATCTACTTGAATCACTGGAGACAAGTCTGTATAGTCCCCATTACACTGTTTCAGCATGCACAGTTGTAATGGTCTTAGATGAATTTGAGCAAAAGGAACTATGTCCATTGCTGCAACCATCAACCCTACTACTTCCATGCACTGAGCTATGGAAGGGCGTGGAACAGAATGAAGAACTTGACAAGCGCTTAGAAGTTTTGACTTTGACATCTGTCAGAAAAATCCTCATTTCTAAGGAATCTATTATTGTTCCCAAGAAGGGAACTCTTGTTGACGGATACAGAGAACTTTTTTCTATGTTCACCTTCCATCCGTGAGATCTGAGAAAGGCCAGAACAATGTCTGTATGAGCCTTTGTTTTTGAAAGGGACGACGCTTGTATTAGAATGTCGTCCAAGTATGGTACTACTGCAATGCCCCTCGGTCTTAAAACCGCTAGAAGGGACCCGAGTACCTTTGTGAAAATCCTTGGAGCAGTGGCTAACCCGAATGGGAGGGCCACAAACTGGTAATGTTTGTCCAGAAAGGCGAACCTTAGGAACTGATGATGTTCTTTGTGGATAGGAATATGTAGGTACGCATCCTTTAGATCCACGGTAGTCATAAATTGACCTTCCTGGATAGTAGGTAGAATCGTTCGAATAGTTTCCATTTTGAACGATGGCACCCTGAGAAATTTGTTTAGGATCTTTAAATCCAGAATTGGTCTGAAGGTTCCCTCTTTTTTGGGAACTACGAACAGATTTGAGTAAAATCCCATTCCTTGTTCCTTCATTGGAACTGGGTGTATCACTCCCATCTTTAACAGGTCTTCTACACAATGTAAGAACGCCTGTCTCTTTATTTGGTTTGAGGATAAGTGAGACATGTGGAACCTTCCCCTTGGGGGTAGTTCCTTGAATTCCAGAAGATAACCCTGAGAAACTATCTCTAGCGTCCAGGGATCCTGAACATCTCTTGCCCAAGCCTGAGCAAAGAGAGAGAGTCTGCCCCCCACTAGATCCGGTCCCGGATCGGGGGCTACTCCTTCATGCTGTTTTGTTAGCAGCAGCAGGCTTCTTGGCCTGCTTACCCTTGTTCCAGCCTTGCATCGGTTTCCAAACTGGTTTGGTCTGTGAGGCATTACCCTCTTGCTTAGAGGATGCAGAATTAGAGACCGGTCCGTTCCTGAAATTACGAAAGGAACGAAAATTAGACTTATTCTTGGCTTTGAAAGGCCTATCTTGTGGGAGGGCGTGGCCCTTTCCCCCAGTGATGTCTGAGATAATCTCTTTCAATTCTGGCCCAAAGAGTTTTACCCTTGAAGGGGATATTAAGCAATTTTGTCTTGGATGATACATCCGCTGACCAAGACTTTAGCCAAAGCGCTCTGCGCGCCACAATTGCAAACCCTGAATTTTTCGCCGCTAATCTAGCTAATTGCAAAGCGGCATCTAAAATAAAAGAGTTAGCCAACTTAAGTGCGTGAACTCTGTCCATAACCTCCTCATATGGAGTCTCTCTACTGAGCGACTTTTCTAGTTCCTCGAACCAGAACCACGCTGCTGTAGTAACAGGAACAATGCACGAAATGGGTTGAAGAAGGTAACCTTGCTGTACAAAAATCTTTTTAAGCAAACCCTCCAATTTTTTATCCATAGGATCTTTGAAAGCACAATTATCCTCCATAGGAATAGTAGTGCGCTTGTTTAGAGTAGAAACTGCCCCCTCGACCCTAGGGACTGTCTGCCATAAGTCCTTTCTGGGGTCGACCATAGGAAATAATTTCTTAAATATAGGAGGGGGAACAAAAGGTATGCCGGGCTTCTCCCACTCCTTATTCACTATGTCCGCCACCCGCTTGGGTATAGGAAAAGCGTTGGGGTGCACCGGAACCTCTAGGAACTTGTCCATCTTGCATAATTTTTCTGGAATGACCAGGTTGTCACAATCATCCAGAGTAGATAACACCTCCTTAAGCAGTGCGCGGAGATGTTCTAATTTAAATTTAAATGTCACAACATCAGGTTCAGCCTGTTGAGAAATTTTTCCTGAATCTGAAATTTCCCCATCTGACAAAACCTCCCTCATGGCCCCTTCAGATTGGTGTGAGGGTATGACAGAGCAATTATCATCGGCGCCCTCCTGCTCTTCAGTGTTTAACACAGAGCAATCGCGCTTTCTTTGATATGCAGGCATTTTGGATAAAATATTTGCTATGGAGTTATCCATTACAGCTGTCAATTGTTGCATGGTAATAAGCATTGGCGCGCTAGAAGTACTAGGGGCCTCCTGCGTGGGCAAAACTGGTATAGACACAGAAGGAGATGATGTAGAACCATGTCTACTCCCTTCATCTGATGAATCATCTTGGGCAACTTCATTATCTGTGACAGTACTGTCCTTACTTTGTTTGGACGCTATGGCACAATTATCACACAATTTTGAAGGGGGAGACACATTGACTTTCATACATATAGAACATAGCTTATCTGAAGGCACAGACATGTTAAAGAGGCTTAAACTTGTCAATAAAGCACAAAAACGTACATATAGAACATAGCTTATCTGAAGGCACAGACATGTTAAAGAGGCTTAAACTTGTCAATAAAGCACAAAAACCGTTTTAAAACAAAACCGTTACTGTCTCTTTAAATTTTAAACAGAGCACACTTTATTACTGAATATGTGAAAAAATATGAAGGAATTGTTCAAAATTTACAAAAATTTCACCACAGTGTCTTAAAGCATTAAAAGTATTGCACACCAATTTTCAGAGCTTTAACCCTTAAAATAACAAAACCGGAGCCGGTTACAGTTTTAACCCCTCTACAGTCCCAGCTACAGCCTTTGCTGCGACTTTACCAAGCCCAGAGGGGAATACGATACCAAATGACGCCTTCTAGGAACTTTTCCAACTATTTTCAGATCCTCACACATGCATCTGCATGTCTTGCTCTCAAAAACAACTGCGCAGTAATGGCGCGAAAATGAGGCTCAGCCTACAACTGGGAAGGCCCTTCCTGACTGGAAAAGGTGTCTAACATAGTGCCTGACGTTAAAATACGTTCCCCAAGTTTATAAGTGTGAATTACCAGCATAAACATGTATAAAATGCCCAAATAAAGCAATCGATTTTGCCCATAAAAGTGTCTACCAGTTTTATAGCCCATATTAAGCCCTTTATTCTGTTTGAGACTAAGAAAATGGCTTACCGGTCCCCATGAGGGGAAATGACAGCCTTCCAGCATCACACAGTCTTGTTAGAAAAATCGCTAGTCATACCTTAAGCAGAAAAGTCTGCTAACTGTTTCCCCCAACTGAAGTTACTTCATCTCAACAGTCCTATGTGGAAACAGCAAGGGATTTTAGTTACTGTCTGCTAAAATCATCTTCCTCTCACAAACAGAATTCTTCATCTTTTTCTGTTTCAGAGTAAATAGTACATACCAGCACTATTTTAAAATAACAAACTCTTGATAGTAGAATAAAAAACTACAACTAAACACCACATACTCTTAACCATCTCCGTGATGTTGCCTGTGCAACGGCAAAGAGAATGACTGGGGTGGGCGGAGCCTAGGAGGGACTATATGGCCAGCTTTGCTGGGACTCTCTGCCATTTCCTGTTGGGAAAGAGATATTCCCACAAGTAAGGATGACGCCGTGGACCGGACACACCAATGTTGGAGAAAAGCAATTTTACTGTAAACTGTCCCTTTAACTGCAATAGTGCAGTGTTTTATTGGGGAGTGGAAAAACTGTTACAACAGCTGTCTTTATTTAGTATTTGTAAATAAGTTCAATTTTAAATTGCAATTTTTCACTCTAATAACAGCACATCTACATAATCTTATTGTGCCAATAAGCATTTTTGTATCACCTATTCTACTATAGATTCAGTATACTTTAATGTCCATGTGGAGAGTTGAATGTAAGTCAATGAAAATTGTTCTGAAAATATCTATTCTCCAGTGGCCTATATTGCATGAGTTTGTCCCTGGGTATTTTTTTTTTTTAAGTGATTTTAGGTATGAAACACTCAGTTTTGTTTGAGCAGATACCGTTGTATCTTTTGGCTTGGCTGTAAATGATTGCGTGTTTGGTGCGTTTTGGATGGAAGCACTCATATTGGTTTGTGATAGATGGATGGATGGTATTTAATTAGAATGCCATAATATGCGGAAATATGCCTGGGGTCTTATGTTGCAGGTGGATAAAGAATTATTTGAGGTTTGCCATGAATAGGTTAGCATACTGGGTAACCATTCTTGTTCCCATAGCTGCCCCCATCTAAATAATGGTTTGGAAATAGCAAAGTGCCCTATTGCCCTATAACATGCAAAAAAAACAAAGAACATGTAAACATTGGGTATTTCTAAACTCAGGACAAAATTTAGAAACTTTTTAGCATGGGTGTTTTTTGGTGGTTGTAGATGTGTAACAGATTTTGGGGGTTATATTTAGAAAAACTTTTTTTTCATCATATTTTATATTTTTTTACAGTAAATTATAAGATATCATGAAAATAATGGCATCTTTAGAAAGTCCATTTAATGGCGAGAAAAACGGTATATAATATGTGTGGGTACAGTTAATGAGTAAGAGGAAGATTACAGCTAAACACAAACACAGCAGAAATGTAAAAATAGCCCTGGTCCCAAACGGTCAACAAATGGAAAAGTGGTCTGGTCACTAAGGGGTTAAAGGAACATTTATCCCAATTTTTTTCTTTCATGATTCAGACGAGCACATACATTTAAACAACTTTCCAATGTACTTTTATCTAATTTGCTTCATTCTCTTGGTATCCTTTATTGAAAGGCATATCTAGATAAGCTCAGAAACTGGGAGCTAGTTGGCTTACCAATGTGTTCTGCTGCTTCTTCACGAAAGGATGCAAAGAGAATGAAGAAAAATTGATAATAGAAGTAAATTGGAAAGTTACTTCTATCTAAGTAAGTCAATCTGAATCACGAAAGAAAATGTTTGGGTTTAATGTCCCTTTAATAGTTGTGCCATGTATGCAAAGCAGAAATAATTGTGCTGGGTGGCTCAGTAATTTCTGTGTTCACAAACAAAAAGAAAGTTTGTCATAAAAAAAAAAAAACTTAAATACATTGATTCAGAACCAAAAGGGATATTTGTTAAAGGAACTTAAAATGTCAGTAGTGATAAAGAATATACAATATGGTTTACTAATGGCTAACAGACAATATGGTTATATTCTACCAACCTTTAGTCACACAGCACCACCTGCAAACCCCATTCAAGAGCATGTTTTCTGAATTAGGTCATGCTTTGCTATATTTATGACAGTAGTTAAAATATACATAACCTCTTGTCTACTCGCCTGCTTTCTTTAGGAATATTCCAGACTTAATGGGACATTCAAGCCAAAACTGAAATCCACATGGATATATTTCAGTTTATACATGTATTAGCAAAAAGGCTTCTAATAAAAGTGTTAGTTGGTTCAGAAGTGTATTTAAGTATGCTCAGAGAGCCCTAAGGTGTTTGTACCATCTGATAATGACTTAATTTGTTAATTGCTGACATATGTCCCACTGGTGCTCTGAATATTGGGTAATCCTACCTTTCATACCAATATAAGAAGGCCACAAAAATTATTAAAACATATGAAATCACAGTTAGATAGGAGTATAAGTACAATGTATACTAATCAGTAAGATAGAACCCACCTTGTAAAACATGATACATCCAATATAAACAGATAATAGGTACATACCCACCTGATATTACTTACTGAAGTTTATCACCATACAATCGCCATTTTTGTGAGTAACCTAACATTTTAACATTTACAAGTATGCACTTTAATGTCTTATACAGAATATAATCATAGTTTGGAATGAATATTTTCTTACAAATATCATTAATAAAAACATGTATAAATATTTTGTTCTTTAGCCACTTATTTGTTCATTTTGGAACACAAATATATATAACTTATTGGTATACCTACAATATGTGTTTTAAATTAGTTTGTAGAAAGAACCGTTTAAATCTGTGCCTAGATAAAAATCTTCATGTCAAAAGTCAAACAGTAACTAATGTTGAGCACATTAAATAGATTTACTTCATGTCAAAGTAACAAATAAAAAAGCTTACACAGTGTGAATTCTATTGCTGTGGTATTAAGATACACATTATGCATATACTGTATGTAATACATGAGAAAAAAATATATTAAATGACTAGAAAAAATTTACCAATAATCAAAAAGTAAATGTTACACGAAGACTAGCGCACACACAAAACTATGCAGAAGTGTTACACAACGTAAAATGCGTTTTATTAAATGACATGCTGTCCAATACATTTCTAGTTTGTATAACATTTTGATCACTGCAGAATGACTGGAGGACAGATAATATAAGAACAATTGTTAATACAGGAAATTAGAAATGGTTCTCTAATTGTGCACACAAGTGTAAAGAGACAGGAGGTGAAAGTATTAATAGGTGAAAGAAAGGTCACCTAAAGCCAGGAAAGCCCAGAAAAACAGATGTAGCTCATCTACTCACATTGGCTTTCCCTGGTTTGTTACTGGATGCTTGTGGGCGGGCACCCACGGCAGTGGGTTTGGCAGCATTTGCAACCTGGAAACAATATGTATTTTAATTTACTGTGAAGTAAGCAATTTAAAGTGAAGGACCAAAGAACTTAGTAAGAGAAAAAAAACAAATAAAAAAAATCAGACTGATTAATCTTGGACTATAAGGGAAAAAACAAAATTTATGCTTACCTGATAAATTATTTTCTTTCAGGATGATGAGAGTCCACAGGGAAACATTGACATTTTGGATATAATTCCCACCACAAGGAGGAGACCAAGAACCCACGCAAGAACTTTTAATCCCTCCTACCTCACAACTCTACTCAAATTAACGTATAGCCAAGCAGAGAAAATGAGACAGATAGGTAGGAAAGACCAAAGCACGGTCTACAGAGGTGCAAAATAGAACTGTCGCCCAAAGAATAAGAGAGACTCATCCCGAAAGAAAATAATTTATCAGGTAAGCAAATTTTATTATCTTTCGTAGGATGATGAGAGTCCACAGGGAAACCTTGACATGTGGGATGTAATACTCAGAGTCCATGGCAAGGAAAGGTTGGGACAAATTAAGGCAGGTCCTATTTCCCAGACACTGCTGCCTGAAGGGCTTACCTGCCAAAAGTAGCTACTGATGAAGCAAATACATAAAAAAACTAACATTTGAAGAATGTGAGCAGAGACGACCACTTTGCAGCTATGCAAATCTGCCCTAAGGATTCATTATTTTTTGAATGCCCAGGAATAAGTGACTGTTCTGATAGAATGAGCTGTGATACGCTTAGGGGAGACTTTTCTGCCACCAATAAGCTTTGTGAATTACTTGTTTGAACCAAGAAGTTAAAGCTACCGCTGTAGCCTTCTGAACTTAACGAGAACCTAAATATTGAACAAAAAAAAAAAACAAAAAAAAAAAAAAAAACACCTTTGTTTGAAATCCTTAGTAGCTTAAAGATAAAACTTTAACGCTCTAACATCAAGATTATGCAGAAGCCTTGTTTTGCAGAATTAGGAGGAGCCAGACACAACAAAGGAACAATAATTTCCTGCTTGATAGAAACGACCTTTAGAAGAAAATCATACTTGGTACAAAGAACTGCCTAATCTTTATAAAAAAACAGAAAGGGAGATTCACAAGATAAAGCAGACAATTCAGGAACCCTTCTAGCTGAGAATAGCTAAAAGACAAAAGTTTTCATTGGCAATCTAATGCAGCTCTGGGATTATCCCAGATGTTACAACAGATTCAAAATCAAATTATTTACAAATCATTTCATTTAAAAACCGCCTCTGAAAGAAGAATAAAATCCTTTTTAGTCGGTTGGCTACCAATTATCCAATCGTATCCTGCAGCTATACAAAAAGCCATCCTGGCCCCATTTCTTTCCTCAAACTCCTTCATGGATGTAGTAGCCCTGGATTTCTTTCCACATTCATGGATAACTGGTCATAGAGTAGTTTAAGGAGAGACAAAGATAATCAGTGTTAAAAAGGGTGTGAGGAAAAGTAAAGTATCCAGAAAAGAAAGTCAAAGTAAGACAAAATTAGAGAGGGGAAGTGACCAAAAGAAAGGAGGAAAGAATCAGACACGGAGAGAATATCGTAGGCGAGTTCCCTTCCCATCTTTTTTTTTTCCCTTTCCCCTTTTATGTTTGTATGGCAGCTTGAATGGGTTAACTGTTTATTACGTGTGAAAATTCCAACAACATGTACAAACGGATTATATGAGAATATCTTGTTATTTCTTTTTTGTCCCACAAAATGATGTAAATAAGAAGAGATCCTTTGTTTAAATCTTATGTTACTTCTTCTTGTTTTTTTACACCTGACCCTGCGTGGTGCACAAAGGTGTAAATGTATGCATTTGTGTCTGCTGTTGGATATATAAATAAAGAATATAAAGAAAAGAAAAAAAAAAGACAAAAGTTTTATATCTATGCTGTGAGTAGGTTCAAAAGGAGGATCTTGGAGAACTGAAAGAATTAAATTCAAATTCCAAGGAGGAGAAAAAGGTCTTATAACTGGCCTAACTCTCACCAATGCTTGGACGAAAGTCTGAACATCTTTTTTGTGAAAAACAGATAAGGCAGACATTTGACTCAAAGAATTAGCAGACAATCCTTTGACAAGACCATGCTGAAGAAATTGAAGAATCCTAGGGATCCTAAAGGAATGCAAGGAAAACCCTCTGGAAGAACACCATTCAAAATATACCTTCCAAAGATTGCAATAAATCTCGAGTAACAGGTTTTCCTAGCTAGTAACAGAGTGGCAATAACGGAGTCTGAGAAACCTCTGATTCAAAATTAAGGAAGGAAAGAGTCATTAAAAAAATTCTTACAAACAATGTCGCTGACCAAGATTTTAGCCATAGAGTCCTTCTTGTAATGACTGCCATAGACATATTAATATAAAGGTCCATAACTGCATCACAAATAAAAGCATTATACATCTTAAGAGCCTTAAAGGAACACTGAACCCAATTTTTTTCTTTCATGATTCAGATAGAGCATGCAATTTTAAAGGATTACATTTTTAAGCCAAACAACTAACATATTAAGGTTAATAAACATTAATTAAAACTTACTGACCTATATTTTCTCCAAAACAAAGCTTCATAACGTTATAAAAGTTATATCTTTTATTCACCGATGATGCCACGTTATCCTGCCCACTATTTTGGCACTGCGTGTTCAAAATACTTAAACCAATGAAATTGCGTTTATTTGCATCTCATTATCTACCTATACGTTCCCAATACACATGCGTTTAAATGCGGCTCTAATAAGCATGCACAATATGACCTATTAAAGACGAAGTTACCAACAAACAATTACAATGTTCTATTTTCCAGGGAGTGACGTTTGCGGTGACGCTGCATAAACTTGCGCATGTGCAGACCAAATTTAAAGCGCCATTTTGAAACCCAGGTATTGTAAACAGATTGGTACGGAGCAAAGGATACCCAGAGAGTGGGTTTGGAAAACAATTAAATTTGCAGACAAGATTTCTGATAGACGGTAGAGATATGTTAATGAGATGCTATTGATAAAAAGCGTATTTGGGGTAGTTAGTAACAGGCATAGAAAATATTTACTTACAGTGGCCCTTTAGGCAACTTTCTAATTTTCTCCTATTAAATTTTCTTCATTCTCTTGGTATCTTTATTTGAAATGCAAGAATATAAGATTAGATGCCGGACCATTTTTGGTGAACAACCTGTGTTGTTCTTGCCGATTGGTGGATAAATTCATCCACAAATAAAGTGCTGTCTAGAGTCTGAACAAAAAAAACAAAAAAAAAAAAGCTTAGGTGCCTTCTTTTCTTTCATGTAATTAGCAAGAGTCCACGAGCTAGTGACGTATGGGATATACATTCCTACCAGGAGGGGCAAAGTTTCCCAAACCTCAAATGCCTATAAATACACCCCTCACCACACCCACAAATCAGTTTTACAAACTTTGCCTCCTATGGAGGTGGTGAAGTAAGTTTGTGCTAGATTCTACGTTGATATGCGCTCCGCAGCAGGTTGGAGCCCGGTTTTCCTCTCAGCGTGCAGTGAATGTCAGAGGGATGTGAGGAGAGTATTGCCTATTTGAATGCAATGATCTCCTTCTATGGGGTCTATTTCATAGGTTCTCTGTTATCGGTCGTAGAGATTCATCTCTTACCTCCCTTTTCAGATCGACGATATACTCTTATATATACCATTTCCTCTGCTGATTTTCGTTTCAGTACTGGTTTGGCTTTCTACAAACATGTAGATGAGTGTCCTGGGGTAAGTAAGTCTTATTTTCTGTGACACTCTAAGCTATGGTTGGGCACTTTGTTTATAAAGTTCTAAATATATGTGTTCAAACATTTATTTGCCTTGACTCAGGATGTTCAACATTCCTTATTTTCAGACAGTCAGTTTCAAATTTGGGATAATGCACTTGAATCAATTATTTTTCTTACCTTAAAAATTTGACTTTTTTTCCCTGTGGGCTGTTAGGCTCGCAGGGGCTGAAAATGCTTCATTTTATTGCGTCATTCTTGGCGCGGACTTTTTTTGGCGCAAAAATCTTTCTGTTTCCGGCGTCATACGTGTCGCCGGAAGTTGCGTCATTTTTGACGTTCTTTTGCGCCAAAAATGTCGGCGTTCTGGACGTGGCGTCATTTTTGGCGCCAAAAGCATTTAGGCGCCAAATAATGTGGGCGTCTTATTTGGCGCTAAAAAAATATGGGCGTCGCTTTTGTCTCCACATTATTTAAGTCTCATTTTTCTTTGCTTCTGGTTGCTAGAAGCTTGTTCTTTGGCATTTTTTCCCATTCCTGAAACTGTCATTTAAGGAATTTGATCAATTTTGCTTTACATGTTGTTTTTTCTCTTACATATTGCAAGATGTCTCACGCTGCATCTGAGTCAGAAGATACTTCAGGAAAATCGCTGTCTGGTGCTGGAACTACCAAAGCTAAGTGTATCTGCTGTAAACTTTTGGTAGCTGTTCCTCCAGCTGTTGTTTGTATTAATTGTCATGACAAACTTGTTAATGCAGATAATATTTCCTTTAGTAATGTACCATTACCTGTTGCAGTTCCATCAACATCTAATGTTCAGAATGTTCCTGATAACATAAGAGATTTTGTTTCTGAATCCATCAAGAAGGCTATGTCTGTTATTCCTCCTTCTAGTAAACATAAAAAAATCTTTTAAAACTTCTCTTTATACAGATGAATTTTTAAATGAACATCATCATTCTGATTCTAATGACTCTTCTGGTTCAGAGGATTCTGTCTCAGAGGTTGATGCTGATAAATCTTCATATTTATTTAAAATGGAATTTATTCGTTCTTTACTTAAAGAAGTACTAATTGCTTTAGAAATTGAGGATTCTGGTCCTCTTGATACTAAATCTAAACGTTTAGATAAGGTCTTTAAATCTCCTGTGGTTATTCCAGAAGTTTTTCCTGTTCCTGGTGCTATTTCTGAAGTAATTTCCAGAGAATGGAATAATTTGGGTAATTCATTTACTCCTTCTAAACGTTTTAAGCAATTATATCCTGTGCCGTCTGACAGATTAGAATTTTGGGACAAAATCCCTAAAGTTGATGGGGCTATTTCTACCCTTGCTAAACGTACTACTATTCCTACGTCAGATGGTACTTCCTTTAAGGATCCTTTAGATAGGAAAATTGAATCCTTTCTAAGAAAAGCTTATCTGTGTTCAGGTAATCTTCTTAGACCTGCTATATCATTGGCTGATGTTGCTGCAGCTTCAACTTTTTGGTTGGAAACTTTAGCGCAACAAGTAACAGATCATGATTCTCATAATATTATTATTCTTCTTCAACATGCTAATAATTTTATCTGTGATGCCATTTTTGATATTATCAGAGTTGATGTCAGGTTTATGTCTCTAGCTATTTTAGCTAGAAGAGCTTTATGGCTTAAAACTTGGAATGCTGATATGTCTTCTAAATCGACTCTACTTTCCATTTCTTTCCAGGGTAACAAATTATTTGGTTCTCAGTTGGATTCTATTATCTCAACTGTTACTGGTGGGAAAGGAACTTTTTTACCACAGGATAAAAAATCTAAGGGTAAAAACAGGGCTAATAATCGTTTTCGTTCCTTTCGTTTCAACAAAGAAAAAAAGCCTGATCCTTCATCCTCAGGAGCAGTTTCAGTTTGGAAACCATCTCCAGTCTGGAATAAATCCAAGCCTTCTAGAAAAGCAAAGCCAGCTCCTAAGTCCACATGAAGGTGCGGCCCTCATTCCAGCTCCGCTGGTAGGGGGCAGGTTACGTTTTTTCAAAGAAATTTGGATCAATTCTGTTCACAATCTTTGGATTCAGAACATTGTTTCAGAAGGGTACAGAATTGGTTTCAAGATAAGACCTCCTGCAAAGAGATTTTTTCTTTCCCGTGTCCCAGTAAATCCAGTGAAAGCTCAAGCATTTCTGAAATGTGTTTCAGATCTAGAGATGGCTGGAGTAATTATGCCAGTTCCAGTTCTGGAACAGGGGCTGGGGTTTTATTCAAATCTCTTCATTGTACCAAAGAAGAATTCCTTCAGACCAGTTCTGGATCTAAAAATATTGAATCGTTATGTAAGGATACCAACGTTCAAAATGGTAACTGTAAGGACTATCTTGCCTTTTGTTCAACAAGGGCATTATATGTCCACAATAGATTTACAGGATGCATATCTGCATATTCCGATTCATCCAGATCATTATCAGTTCCTGAGATTCTCTTTTCTGGACAAGCATTACCAGTTTGTGGCTCTGCCGTTTGGCCTAGCTACAGCTCCAAGAATTTTTACAAAGGTTCTCGGTGCCCTTCTGTCTGTAATCAGAGAACAGGGTATTGTGGTATTTCCTTATTTGGACAATATCTTGGTACTTGCTCAGTCTTTACATTTAGCAGAATCTCATACGAAACGACTTGTGTTGTTTCTTCAAGATCATGGTTGGAGGATCAATTCACTAAAAAGTTCATTGATTCCTCAGACAAGGGTAACCTTTCTGGGTTTCCAGATAGATTCAGTGTCCATGACTCTGTCTTTGACAGACAAGAGACGTCTAAAATTGATTTCAGCTTGTCGAAACCTTCAGTCACAATCATTCCCTTCGGTAGCCTTATGCATGGAAATTCTAGGTCTTATGACTGCTGCATCGGACGCGATCCCCTTTGCTCGTTTTCACATGCGACCTCTTCAGCTCTGTATGCTGAATCAATGGTGCAGGGATTACACAAAGATATCTCAATTAATATCTTTAAAACCGATTGTACGACACTCTCTAACGTGGTGGACAGATCACCATCGTTTAATTCAGGGGGCTTCTTTTGTTCTTCCGACCTGGACTGTAATTTCAACAGATGCAAGTCTTACAGGTTGGGGAGCTGTGTGGGGATCTCTGACGGCACAAGGAGTTTGGGAATCTCAGGAGGTGAGATTACCGATCAATATTTTGGAACTCCGTGCAATTTTCAGAGCTCTTCAGTCTTGGCCTCTTCTGAAGAGAGAATCGTTCATTTGTTTTCAGACAGACAATGTCACAACTGTGGCATACATCAATCATCAAGGAGGGACTCACAGTCCTCTGGCTAAGAAAGAAGTATCTCGAATTCTGGTTTGGGCGGAATCCAGCTCCTGTCTAATCTCTGCGGTTCATATCCCAGGTATAGACAATTGGGAAGCGGATTATCTCAGTCGCCAAACGTTGCATCCGGGCGAATGGTCTCTTCACCCAGAGGTATTTCTTCAGATTGTTCAAATGTGGGAGCTTCCAGAAATAGATCTGATGGCGTCTCATCTAAACAAGAAACTTCCCAGGTATCTGTCCAGATCCCGGGATCCTCAGGCGGAAGCAGTGGATGCATTATCACTTCCTTGGAAGTATCATCCTGCCTATATCTTTCCGCCTCTAGTTCTTCTTCCAAGAGTAATCTCCAAGATTCTGAAGGAATGCTCGTTTGTTCTGCTGGTAGCTCCGGCATGGCCTCACAGGTTTTGGTATGCGGATCTTGTCCGGATGGCCTCTTGCCATCCGTGGACTCTTCCGCTACGACCAGACCTTCTGTCGCAAGGTCCTTTTTTCCATCAGGATCTCAAATCCTTAAATTTAAAGGTATGGAGATTGAACGCTTGATTCTTGGTCAAAGAGGTTTCTCTGACTCTGTGATTAATACTATGTTACAAGCTCGTAAATCTGTATCTAGAAGACATATTTCTTGGTGTCTTTCTCATCATTTTTCTTGGCATTCTTTTAGAATTCCGAGAATTTTACAGTTTCTTCAGGATGGTTTAGATAAAGGTTTATCCGCAAGTTCTTTGAAAGGACAAATCTCTGCTCTTTCTGTTCTTTTTCATAGAAAGATTGCTAATCTTCCTGATATTCATTGTTTTGTACAAGCTTTGGTTCGTATAAAACCTGTCATTAAGTCAATCTCTCCTCCTTGGAGTTTGAATTTGGTTCTGGGGGCTCTTCAAGCTCCTCCTTTTGAACCCATGCATTCATTGGACATTAAATTACTTTCTTGGAAAGTTTTGTTCCTTTTGGCGATCTCTTCTGCCAGAAGAGTCTCTGAATTATCTGCTATTTCTTGTGAGTCTCCTTTTCTGATTTTTCACCAGGATAAGGCGGTGTTGCGAACTTCTTTTGAATTTTTACCTACGGTTGTGAATTCCAACAACATTAGTAGAGAAATTGTGGTTCCCTCATTATGTCCTAATCCTAAGAATTCTAAGGAGAAATCGTTGCATTCTTTGGATGTTGTTAGAGCTTTGAAATATTATGTTGAAGCTACTAAGTCTTTCCGAAAGACTTCTAGTCTATTTGTTATCTTTTCCGGTTCTAAAAAAAGGCCAGAAAGCTTCTGCCATTTCTTTGGCATGTTGGTTGAAATCTTTAATTCATCATGCCTATGTCGAGTCGGGTAAAACTCCGCCTCAAAGGATTACAGCTCATTCTACTAGGTCATTTTCTACTTCCTGGGCGTTTAGGAATGAAGCTTCGGTTGATCAGATTTGCAAAGCAGCAACTTGGTCCTCTTTGCATACTTTTACTAAATTCTACCATTTTGATGTATTTTCTTCTTCTGAAGCAGTTTTTGGTAGAAAAGTACTTCAGGCAGCGGTTTCAGTTTGAATCTTCTGTTTATGTTTTTCATTAAACTTTATTTTGGGTGTGGATTATTTTCAGCAGGAATTGGCTGTCTTTATTTTATCCCTCCCTCTCTAGTGACTCTTGCGTGGAAAGATCCACATCTTGGGTAGTCATTATCCCATACGTCACTAGCTCATGGACTCTTGCTAATTACATGAAAGAAAACATAATTTATGTAAGAACTTACCTGATAAATTCATTTCTTTCATATTAGCAAGAGTCCATGAGGCCCGCCCTTTTTTGTGGTGGTTATGATTTTTTTGTATAAAGCACAATTATTCCAATTCCTTATTTTATATGCTTTCGCACTTTTTTCTTATCACCCCACTTCTTGGCTATTCGTTAAACTGATTTGTGGGTGTGGTGAGGGGTGTATTTGTAGGCATTTTGAGGTTTGGGAAACTTTGCCCCTCCTGGTAGGAATGTATATCCCATACGTCACTAGCTCATGGACTCTTGCTAATATGAAAGAATTGAATTTATCAGGTAAGTTCTTACATAAATTATGTTTTTCAAATAAAGATAGCAAGAGAATGAATAAAAATTGATAATAGGAGTAAATTAGAAAGTTGCTTAAAATTGCATGCTCTATCTGAATCACAAAAAAACATTTGGGTTTAGTGTCCCTTTAAAGCAATTCTGAAGGTCTGCAGCAGTAGGGGTTGCAGCCATTTGAGATAAAGGATCGCACCATAGGGATGCAGCCACGCTGCTGAACATGTAAAAAAAAGCTGAAGAAGAATTTATAGAAATAAATTCCTATATATCTGGGAATATAATGCACACACAAATGTTTAAGTACATAACCAGAGTGTGCTTTTTTCCCTTCTTCTCTATCTCTCTCTCTGAATAAATTATCCCTCAGTAATAACTACTGGAACAATTCATAAACTGTAAATGTCTCTTTAAGAAGGATCCTTACATGTATATAGAGGGGACAAATTTATGTAATTCATAGATATAAAATATCACGATAAGTAGACAGAATAATGGCACCATTATGCAAAAGTTAATTACAGAGGCACTGTAAAATAACTAAAACAACAAAGGGTTAAAATTAAAGTGTTTGATTCAACAAACATACAAAATATCAGAAAAAGTTTGGAAACCACCTTTTGGAAATAAATTGAGAAGACAATACTTCTGCAAGAACGATAATAAACAAGTGCAAGTGGCCATATACAGGGATAGGATCACAAACATAAGCTCTGCTCCTACTATACTAGAGAGCCAGCTCTGATTGGCTAAAATGGATGTCTGTCAAAAGAACTGAAATAAGGGGGAAGTTTGCAGAGGCTTAGATACAAGGTAATCACACGGGTAAAAAGTGTATTTATATAACTGTGTTGGTTAGGCAAAACTAGGGAATTGGTAATAAAGGGATTATCTATCTTCAAACAATAAAAATTCTGGTGAGAGGAAAGTGCCTTTAATCCCACAGAAGGTGGCTAAGGGACATGTCCCCACGATATCTGAGGGGAGTTACGGCTAAAATCCCATAGATACTGTGCACATAACCTGGTACTCCAGTACAACATCTTCTGAAATGGTAGGCCAAATGGTAATGGGTCTCACATAGGTTTGAGCTCCCATAACATAATTCAAGATTGAATAACTGGAACACCTATATTTAACCTCTCTCCTGGGAGGCCAAGAATAAAAATGAGTAACGTTGGAAGGGATTAAAACTTGTGTGTGTCTTCTTGGCCTTCTAGTGGTGGGAATTGTATCCCACATGTCAAGGTTTCCCTATGGACTCATCATACGAAAGAAAAACAAACCCCTAAACATTTGATTGTACATAACTGTAAAGTATTATTAGCTCTACTCTTTTGCGCAATGAACAGAAGCTTGATGGTATTGAAAGAAATCACAAAAACTTTGTGATTTTTTTTTTAAATCTAGACCTTATATTGTAATGCAGTTGTCTCTCCTTCACATACAATCACTGCATAGTGAGATAAAATATTAATAAAACAAAAATTAGCATTTCTTGATTAAGTTGAGGGACCTAACAGTACTGACAAGACGCCTTAGAACATCCTGCTTCAGTCGAGAGCTTTATCTCATCGGGGCTATCAACAGAAGAAATGTATAGTAGACTCTTTCTTCAAAGGAACACAGATGGATCAAAACTGCACATGTTTAACACCATTTGAGGTGGTAAACACAAAGACTGTAAAGGAATTTAAAAATGTCTGGGACATGCATAAGGCTATCCTAAGGAAAAAGTAACATGTAATATGGGTAGACTTGATGGGCCTTTTTGGTTCTTATCTACCGTCAAATTCTAGGTTTCCTCTTGCACTTTACTGCTATGTTCACAATATAACTATTTTTCTTCATTCTGAAATAAGCTACTATCTGTGACTTGCAGGAGCAAAATCTCATCTTATTCTGCAAAGTAATTGTCCCAAAGTCATCAATTACAATGGTTATATGACTGAAATCATTGATTGCTATGTCAGTAACCTATCAAGATTAACAACTTAAAGGGACATTTTTCTTTTGTGATTCAGATGGAGCATGCAATTTTAAGCAACTTTCTAATTTACTCCTATTATCATTTTTTCTTCGTTCTCTTGCTATCTTTATTTGAAAAAGAAAGCATCTAAGCTTTTTTATTGGTTCAGCAGGCTTTTTATAGGTGGATGAATTTATCCACCAATCAGCAAGGACAACCCAAGTTGTTCACCAAAAATGGGCCGGCATCTAAACTTACATTCTTGCATTTCAAATAAATATACCAAGAGAATGAAGAAAATTTGATAATAGGAGTAAATTAGAATGTTGCTTAAAATGTCATGCTCTATCTCAATTACAAAAAACAAAATAAATGTGGGTTCAGTGTCCCCGATGCCACACAGTACAATTGGACATATTTCCAAAAACCTACTGGGTTAATACATTAACCTATGATTTGGCAGTAGACGTTCACATAGAAAAAAACAGATTGTTGACAATATTGAGCTAGAGCTTATTTTTTTTATGATCTATGGTGTTTTGCAGCCATAAGCTAACAGACTAACTTACATATAACTGTAAACAGATGATAAAAAAGTGAAGCATAGGAAGGAAAGAATGAAATATATGAATTGATTAGGTTACAGAATTTAACTCTGTTCTCAGAGGACTGCAAATAAGCCAAGATTTTCCTGAGCACCATATTTGTTAAAAGTAGAGAGATTAGGCAAGAATGATAATTGGAAGTGCAGAAGAATTAGAAATAAGTTATTTAGATAAAGTAAGCAATCGGTGTACTTGGGCCTGTAGGCAATAAGGCATCCAATACATGACAAGTACCTACACTAGATCAATTAGCCTGCAGGATCACATTTATAACTCACTAAGACCCTTAATCAGATTTTAAATTTTACAAATACACACACACATATATATATAAATAATATGGCCATATTGTGTTACTAAGATCCCAACTTTAAAGGGACACTGAACCCAAATTTTTTCTTTCGTGATTCAGACAGAGCATGAAATTTTAAGCAACTTTCTAATTTACTACTGTTATTAAATTTTCTTCATTCTCTTTGTATCTTTATTTGAAATGCAAGAATGTAAGTTTAGATGCCGGCCCATTTTTTTTGGAACAACCTGGGTTGTTCTTGCTGATTGGTGGATAAATTCAGCCACCAATAAAAAAGTGCTGTCCAGTGTACTGAACAAAAAAAAGAAGCTTAGATGCCTTCTTTTTCAAATAAAGATAGCAAGTGAATGAAGAAAAATTGGTAATTGGAAAATTGCTTAAAATTGCATGCTCTATCTGAATCATGAAAGAAAAAATTTGGGTTCAGTGTCCCTTTAATATAAAAGCAATTTTTTTCAGCATTTAATATATACAAAACCCTGGGAGCCACTGGCACCTAGAATTTTACCCCTGGCGCTCTCTCTCTCTATATATAATATATATTAGTGTAGTGTGCCTTTAATTCAATTTCGAGACAACATTCCTCTGCTCTATAAAATTTTATCCACCATTTTTTCTCCTAGTTTCCATAGCTTTAAAACCTCTCTCACAAACTACTTATTTGGAGACATCTACATTCAAATACGTTTATAACCAACATGCAGCACCTATTCTAGAGCACTCAGAGTGTCATTGATGGACCCGCCCCTACAATAAACTCCCTCTTTAAGTAACCATTGTACCATATACCTTTAAAAATCAACAGATTTAAAATTTTTCTAGAAAAACAAAATTTATGCTTACCTGATAAATTTCTCTCTTTTGCGATGTACCGAGTCCACGGTTTCATCCTTACTTGTGGGATATTATCCTTCCTAACAGTAAGTGGCAAAGAGAGCACCCATAGCAGAACTGTCTATATAGCTCACCCCTTAACTCCACCCCCCAGTCATTCGACCGAAGGCCAAGGAAGAAAAAGGAGAAACTATAAGGTGCAGAGGTGACTGAAGTTTTTAATAAAAAATACCATCTGTCTTGAATAGACAGGGCGGGCCGTGGACTCGGTACATCGCAAAAGAAAGAAATTTATCAGGTAAGCATAAATTGTGTTTTGTTTGCATGATGTACCGAGTCCACGGTTTCATCCTTACTTGTGGGATACCAATACCAAAGCTTTAGGACACAGATGAAGGGAGGGACAAGACAGGAACCTAAACGGAAGGCACCACTGCTTGCAAAACCTTTCTCCCAAAAATAGCCTCCGAAGAAGCAAAAGTATCAAATTTGTAAAATTTGGAAAAGGTATGGAGCGAAGACCAAGTCGCAGCCTTACAAATCTGTTCAACAGAAGCAACATTTTTAAAAGCCCATGTGGAAGCTACCCCTCTAGTAGAATGAGCTGTAATCCTTTCAGGAGGCTGCTGTCCAGCAGTCTCATAAGCCAAACGGATGATGCTTTTCAGCCAAAAGGAAAGAGAAGTAGCCGTAGCCTTTTGACCCCTACGCTTTCCAGAATAGACAACAAACAAAGAAGATGTTTGACGAAAATCTTTGGTTGCCTGCAAATAAAATTTCAAAGCACGAACCACGTCCAAGTTGTGCAACAGACGTTCCTTTTTAGAAGGAGGATTAGGACACAGAGAAGGAACAACAATTTCCTGATTGATATTCCTGTTAGTAACAACCTTAGGTAGGAACCCAGGCTTGGTACGCAAAACCACCTTATCAGCATGGAAAACAAGATAAGGCGAGTCACATTGTAATGCAGATAGTTCAGAAACTCTTCGAGCTGAAGAGCTAGCCAACTAGGAACAAAACTTTCCAAGATAAAAGCTTAATATCTATGGAATGCATGGGTTCAAACGGAACCCCCTGATGAACTTTAAGAACTAAATTTAGACTCCATGGCGGAGCAACAGGTTTAAACACAGGCTTAATTCTAGCTAAAGCCTGATGTCCCAGACGCTTGTGCAACAGAATGGACAGAGCAGATATTTGTCCTTTTAGGGAACTAGCTGACAATCCTTTCTCCAATCCCTCTTGGAGAAAAGGCAAAATCCTAGGAATCCTGATCTTACTCCAGGAGTAGCCTTTGGATTTGCACCAAAAAAGATATTTACGCCATATCTTATGATAGATTTTCCTGGTAACAGGCTTTCGAGCCTGAATCAAGGTATTTATGACCGACTCAGAGAAACCCCGCTTTGATAAAATCAAGCGTTCAATCTCCAAGCAGTCAGTTGCAGAGAAATTAGATTTGGATGCTTGAATGGACCTTGAACCAAAAGGTCCTGTCTCAGTGGCAGAGTCCATGGTGGCAGAGATGACATGTCCACCAGGTCTGCATACCAAGTCCTGCGTGGCCACGCAGGTGCAATCAAAATCACCGAAGCTCTCTCCTGTTTGATTCTGGCAATCAGACGCGGAAGGAGAGGGAAAGGTGGAAACACATAAGCCAGGTTGAACGACCAGGGTACTGCTAGAGCATCTATCAGTACTGCCTGAGGATCCCTTGACCTGGATCCGTAACGAGGAAGTTTGGCGTTCTGACGAGACGCCATCAGATCCAATTCTTGTGTGCCCCATAGCTGAACCAGTTGAGCAAACACCTCCGGATGAAAAGTCTGACGACTTAGAAAATCTGCCTCCTAGTTCTCTACTCCTGGGATATAGATCACTGACAGATGGCAAGAGTGAACCTCTGCCCATCGGATTATTCTTGAAACTTCTATCATCGCTAAGGAACGCTTTGTTCCCCCCTGATGATTGATATAAGCCACAGTCGTGATGTTGTCCGACTGAAATCTGATGAATCTGGCCGAAGCCAGCTGAGGCCACGCCTGAAGAGCATTGAATATCGCTCTTAATTCCAGAATATTTATCGGTAGGAGGGCCTCCTCCTGAGTCCACAAACCCTGTGCTTTCAGGGAATTCCAGACTGCACCCCAGCCCAGAAGGCTGTCGTCTGTCATCACTATAACCTATTCTGGTCTGCGGAAACACATTCCCTGGGACAGATGATCCTGTGACAACCACCAAAGAGAGTCTCTGGTCTCTTGATCCAGATTTATCGGAGGAGATAAATCCGCATAATCCCCATTCCACTGATTGAGCATGCATAGTTGCAGTGGTCTGAGATGCAAGCGAGCAAACGGAACTATGTCCATTGCCGCTACCATTAGACCGATTACCTCCATACACTGAGCCACTGACGGCCGAGGAATGGAATGAAGAGCTCGGCAGGTGGACAAAATCTTTGATTTCCTGACCTCCATCAGAAATATTTTCATGTCCACAGAGTCTATCAGAGTCCCTAGAAATGAAACTCTTGTGAGGGGGGAAAGAGAACTCTTTTTTACATTCACCTTCCACCCGTGAGATCTTAGAAAGGCCAACACTAAGTCCGTGTGAGACTTGGCTAGTTGGAAAGTCGACGCTTGAATTAGAATGTCGTCTAGATAAGGCGCCACTGCTATGCCCCGTGGCCTTAGAACCGCCAGAAGGGACCCTAGCACCTTTGTGAAGATTTGTGGTGCCGTGGCCAACCCGAAGGGAAGAGCCACAAACTGGTAATGCTTGTCCAGAAAGGCAAACCTGAGGAATTGGTGATGATCTTTGTGGATAGGAATGTGTAGATACGCATCCTTTAAGTCCACGGTGGTCATATATTGACCCTCCTGGATCATTGGTAAAATAGTCCGAATGGTCTCCATCTTGAAAGATGGGACTCTTAGGAATTGGTTTAGGATCTTGAGATCTAGAATTGGTCTGAAAGTTCCCTCAAACAGATTGGAGTAGAACCCCTGCCCCTGTTCTGCTTTCGGAACTGGGCAGATCACTCCAGTGGTAAAAAGGTCTTCTACACAGCGTAAGAACGCCTCTCTTTTTGTCGGGTTTACAGACAATTGAGAAAGATGGAACCTCCCCCTTGGAGGAGAATCCTTGAAATCTAGAAGATTTCCCTGGGTTACGATTTCTACTGAACAGGAGTCCTTAACGTCTCTTGCCCAGGCCTGAGCAAAGAGAGAGAGTCTGCCCCCTACTAGATCCGGTCCCGGATCGGGGGCTACCACTTCATGCTGTCTTGGTGGCAGCAGCAGGCTTCTTGGCCGATTTACCCTTGTTCCAAGCCTGGTTAGGTCTCCAGACTGGCCTGGATTGAGCAAAGTTCCCCTCTTGCTTCGCAGCAGGGGAAGAGGAAACGGGACCACCTTTGAAGTTTCGAAAGGAACAAAAATTATTTTGCTTGGTCCTCGTCTTATTTGTCTTATCCTGAGGGAGGGCATGACCCTTCCCTCCAGTGATATCAGAAATTATCTCTTTCAATTCAGGCCCGAATAGGGTCTTACCTTTGAAAGGAATGGTCAACAGCTTAGATTTTGATGAAACATCAGCAGACCAGGACTTAAGCCATAATGCTGTACGCGCTAAAATGGCAAAACCCGAGTTCTTTGCCGCTAATTTAGCCAGATGAAAAGCGGCATCTGTAATGAAAGAATTAGCTAGCTTAAGAGCCCTAATTCTATCCAGAATGTCATCTAGTGGGGTCTCCGCATGAAGAGCCTCTTCCAGAGCCTCAAACCAAAAGGCAGCCGCAGTTGTTACAGGAACAATGCACGCTATAGGCTGGAGAAGAAAACCCTGATGAACAAAAATTTTCTTTAGGAGACCCTCTAATTTTTTATCCATAGGATCTTTGAAAGCACAACTGTCCTCAATAGGTATAGTTGTACGCTTAGCCAAAGTAGAAATAGCTCCCTCCACCTTAGGGACCGTCTGCCATGAGTCCCGCATGGGTGTCAGATATGGGAAACATTTTCTTAAAAACAGGAGGGGGAGCGAACGGAATACCTGGTCTATCCCACTCCTTAGTAACAATGTCCGAAATCCTCTTAGGGACTGGAAAAACATCAGTGTAAACAGGAACCTCTAAATATTTGTCCATTTTACACAATTTCTCTGGAACTACAATAGGGTCACAATCATCCAGAGACGCTAAAACCTCCCTAAGCAATAAGCGGAGGTGTTCCAGCTTAAATTTAAATGCCGTCATATCTGAATCTGTCTGAGGGAACATTTTTCCTGAATCAGAAACCTCACCCTCAGATAGCAAATCCCTCATCCCTACCTCTGAACATTGTGAGGGAATATCGGATACGGCTACTAAAGCGTCAGAAGGCTCAACATTTGTTCTTAACCCAGAGCTACTGCGCTTCCCTTGCAACCCTGGCAGTTTAGATAAAACCTCTGTGAGGGTAGTATTCATAACTGAGGCCATATCTTGCAAGGTGAAAGAATTAGACGCACTAGAGGTACTTGGCGTCGCTTGTGCGGGCGTTACTGGTTGTGACACTTGGGGAGAACTAGATGGCAAAACCTGATTTCCTTCTGTCTGAGAATCATCCATTGCCAAACTCAAAATATGCTGTCTGCAATTTATAGACATATCAGTACAAGTGGGACACATCAGAAGAAAAGGAAATTATCAGGTAAGCATAATTTAGGTTTTTCTTCTTAAATGGAAAGAGTCCACAGCTGCATTCATTACTTTTGGAAAAACAATACCCAAGCTATAGAGGACACTGAATGCCAAGACGGGAGGGTACAATAGACGGCCCATACTGAGGGCACCAAACCTGAACCTCTACCCGATAAAAAAACCCAGCTTCGTCCGAAGCCGAGAAAATTTTAAGAGGAAAAGCGCCAATGACACTGACTCGCAGTTAGTCCAGAAACCAAACGGACTTGACTGAGCCAACAGTCCTCCAGGAAAAGGAGGCCACGCCTATACCAAGTGAAACCCGGGATAAGACCGGGCAAAGAGACAGAACAGACGTCTCTCCAACATCCTGCAAGCACGGAATGCAACTGTAGAAGCAAAGTCCTCCCAGTGTCAAGAATACCAAAGCATTCAACCATGAAAAAGTGTGTAATACACCCCAAAGAGAAACCCCAAGTTTGACAACACAGAGCCCATAACAGAACAACACACAGGATACTTGCGAGGAAGAAGCAGCAGTCAAGCAAGAAACAGACCGCAAAAGCAACCCCCAGACAGAGGGCACGCTCCAGGCAACCTAAGTCACCGGACCTACACACAGGTCCCTAAAAAAGAGAACACAAAACCTCAATCGAGGCCCCCTGAGAAGGAGAGTATACCCTCAGAACCCGAAGGAAGAGTAAACCCTCTTCTGAAATCAATGGAGCAAGTTGAAAGGAAAATCTATACCCTAGCAGACTAAGCTAACAGGATAGACTTAACAAAGCTCACACATCCAGAGGAGACTGCGATCCGAGCGCAGTTCCATAGACCGCTCGGCCATCCTGACCTGCAGACCCACAGCCAGCTGGACCAACCCAGCCTCAGGGATCCAAAACAGGCGAACAAAAGAATCCTGAGACAGGTACAGGAACGAGCGTAAGGATAGCACAGCCATCCCCACAGAGTACAAGTACAACCCGACTCTGAAAACACACAAGGCTATAGACCTAAGGATCTATCAAAATAAAGGCCCAACAAGTCTGCTTGGAGCCAGCAAGACCCCAGGGGGAACCAATCCCACCTTTCTGCCTCCCATCCAGGAGAAGCTCCAAGCAAGGACTATCTCCATAGGGAGGAGAATATCCCCTAAAGAAAAGGGATGATGCCGGAAGGGCAACAACTGTCCTCAAGGCCCGAAGTCACCGGCTAAAGGGAAGGGAAATTCCCAACACAGATGTCCAAGAAAAGGACCCCCCTACAAGAAGCTTGCCAAGCAGAGGCATAGCCAACCCATTTGCCTGCAGAGCAGGGAATCCACGGGAACACTGGCAAGCTGACCAGGGCAACGCAACCCAAAGGTGCACCAGAAAACATAATTTATGTAAGAACTTACAGTACCTGATAAATTCATTTCTTTCATATTGGCAAGAGTCCATGAGCTAGTGACGTATGGGATATACAATCCTACCAGGAGGGGCAAAGTTTCCCAAACCTCAAAATGCCTATAAATACACCCCTCACCACATCACATTTCAGTTTTAACGAATAGCCAAGTAGTGGGGTGATAAAGAAAGGAGTAAAAAGCATCAACAAAGGAATTTGGAAATAATTGTGCTTTATACATAAAAATCATAACCACCATAAAAAGGGTGGGCCTCATGGACTCTTGCCAATATGAAAGAAATAAATTTATCAGGTAAGTTCTTACATAAATCATGAGTCCATGAGCTAGTGATGTATGGGATATCAATACCCAAGATGTGGAACTCCACGCAAGAGTCACTAGAGAGGGAGGGATAAAAATAAACAACAGCCAAATGCTGGAAAAATAATCCACAACCCAAAATATAAGTTATTCTCATGAAGAAAAGAAAAACTTAAAACATCAGCAGAAGAATTAAACTGGAACAGCTGCCTGAAGAACTTTTCTACCAAAAACTGCTTCAGAAGAAGCAAATACATAAAAAAGGTAGAATTTAGTAAATGTATGCAAAGAGGACCAAGTCGCTGCTTTGCAAATCTGATCAACTGAAGCTTCATTCTTAAAAGCCCACAAAGTGGAGACTGATCTTGTAGAATGAGCTGTAATTCTCTGAGGCGGGGCTTGACCTGACTCCAAATAAGCTTGAAGAATCAAAAGCTTTAACGAAGAGGTCAAGGAAATAGAGGCCTTCTGACCTTTCCTAGGACCAGAAAATATAACAAATAGACTAGAAGTCTTCCTGAAATCTTTAGTACCTTCAACATAATATTTCAAAGCTCTCACCACATCCAAAGAATGTAAGGATCTTTCCAAAGGATTCTTAGGATTAGGACACAAGGAAGGGACAACAATTTCTCTACTGATGTTATTAGAATTCACAACTTTAGGTAAAAATTCAAATGAAGTCCGCAAAAACGCCTTATCCTGATGAAAAATCAGAAAAGGAAAAAGCAGATAGCTCAGAAACTCTTCTAGCAGAAGAGATAGCCAAAAGGAACAACACTTTTCAAGAAAGTAGTTTAATATCCAAAGAATGCATAGGCTCAAAAGGAGGAGCCTGTAACGCCTTCAAACCCAAATTAAGACTCCAAGGAGGAGAAATTGATTTAATGACAGGCTTAATACGAACTAAAGCCTGTACAAAACAGTGAATATCAGGAAAATTAGCAATCTTTCTGTGAAATAAAACAGAAAGAGCAGAGATTTGTCCTCTCAAGGAACTTTACAGACAAACCCTTATCCAAACCATCCTGGAGAAATTGTAAAATTCTAGGAGTTCTAAAAGAATGCGAAGAGAATTTATGAGAAGAACACCGTGAAATATAAGCCCAAACTCGATAATAAATCTTCCTAGAGACAGATTTACGAGCTTGTAACATAGTATTAATTACTGAGTCAGAGAAACCTCTATGACTTAGTACTAAGCGTTCAATTTCCATACCTTCAAATTTAATGATTTGAGATCCTGATGGAAAAACGGACCTTGAGACAGTAGGTCCGGCCTTAACGGAAGTGGCCAAGGTTGGCAACAGGACATCCGAACAAGATCTGCATACCAAAACCTGTGGGGCCATGCTGGAGCCACCAGCAACACAAAAGATTGTTCCATGATGATCTTGGAGATCACTCTTGGAAGAAGTGGGAAGATAAAAGCAGGTTGATAACACCAAGGAAGTGTCAGTGCATCTACTGCTTGTGCCTAAGAATCCCTGGACCTGGACAGGTATCTGGGAATTTTCTTGTTTAGATGAGAAGCCATCAGATCTATTTCTGGAAGACCCCACATCTGAACAATCTGAGAAAACACATCCGGATGGAGAGACCACTCCCCTGGATGTAAAGTCCGACGGCTGAGATAATCCGCCTCCCAATTGTCTACACCTGGGATATGAACCGCAGAAATTAGACAGGAGCTGATTTCCGCCCAAACAAGTATCCAAGATACTTCTTTCATAGCTTGGGGACTGTGAGTCCCACCCTGATGATTGACATATGCCACCATTGTGATATTGTCTGTCTGAAAACAAATGAACGGTTCTCTCTCTTCAACAGAGGCCAAAACTGAAGAGTTCTAAAATATTGATTGGTAATCTCGCCTCTTGAGACTTCCAAACCCCTTGTGCTGTTAGAGATCCCCAGACAGCTCCCCAACCTGAAAGACTTGCATCTGTTGTGATTACAGTCCAGGTTGGCCGAACAAAAGAGGCCCCTTGAACTAAACGTTGGTGATTTAACCACCACGTCAGAGAGTGTCGAACATTGGGATTTAAGGATATTAATTGTGATATCTTTGTATAATCCCAGCACCATTGATTCAGCATGCAAAGCTGGAGAGGTCTCATGTGAAAACGAGCAAAAGGAATTGCGTCCGATGCTGCAGTCATGAGGCCTAAAACTTCCATGCACATAGCCACTGAAAGGAATGACTGAGACTGAAGGTGCCGACATGCTGCAACCAATTTCAAACGTCTCTTGTCTGTTAGAGACAGAGTCATGGACACTGAATCTATCTGGAAACCTAAAAAGGTGACTCTTGTCTGAGGAATCAAAAAACGTTTTGGTAAATTGATCCTCCAACCATGTTTCCGAAGAAACAACACTAGTTGATTCGTGTGAGATTCAGCAGAACGTAAAGACTGAGCTAGTACCAAGATATCGTCCAAATAAGGAAACACCACAATACCCTGTTCTCTGATTACAGAGAGTAGGGTACCCAGAACCTTTGAAAAGATTCTTGGAGCTGTTGCTAGGCCAAATGGAAGAGGAGCAAATTGGTAATGCTTGTCTAGAAAAGAGAATCTCAGGAACTGATAATGTTCTGGATGAATCGGAATATGAAGGTAAGCATCCTGCAAGTCTATTGTAGACATATAATGTCCTTGCTGAACAAAATGCAGAATAGTCCTTATAGTCACCATCTTGAAAGTTGGTACTCTTACATAACGATTCAAAATTTTCAGATCCAGAACTGGTCTGAATGAATTTTCTTTCTTTGGGACAATGAATAGATTTGAATAAAACCCCAGACCTTGTTCCTGAAAAGGAACCGGCATGATTACCCCTGAAACCTCCAGATCTGAAAAACTTCAGGAAAGCCTGGGCTTTTACTGGATTCACTGGGATGCGTGAGAGAAAAAATCTTCTCACAGGAGGTCTTACTCTGAATCCTATTCGGTACCCCTGAGAGACAATGCTCTGAATCCATTGATTTTGGACAGAATTTGCCCAAACATCCTTGAAAAACCTTTATCTGCCCCCTACCAGCTGAGCTGGAATGAGGGCCGCACCTTCATGCGGACTTAGGGGCTGACTTTGGTTTCTTAAAAGGCTTGGATTTATTCCAATTTGAGGAAGGCTTCCAATTGGAAACAGATTCCTCGGGGGAAGGATTAGGTTTTTGTTCCTTATTTTGACGAAAGGAATGAAAACGATTAGAAGCCTTAGATTTACCCTTAGGTTTTTTTTATCCTGAGGCAAAAAAACTCCCTTCCCCCCAATAACAGTTGAAATAATAGAATCCAACTGAGAACCAAATAAATTATTACCTTGGAAAGAAAGAGATAGTAATCTAGACTTAGATGTCATATCAGCATTCCAAGATTTAAGCCACAAATCTCTTCTAGCTAAAATAGCTAAAGACATGGATCTAACATCAATTTTGATATCAAAAATAGCATCACAAATAAAATGATTAGCATGTTGTAGTAAACGAACAATGCTATATAAGTCAGAATCCAATTCTTGTTGCGCTAAATTCTCCAACCAAAAAGTTGAAGCAGCTGCAACATCAGCCAAAGTAATTGCAGGCCTAAGAAAATGACCTGAATATAAACAGGCTTTCCTTAGATAAGAGTCAAGCTTCCCATCTAAAGGATCTTTAAAGAAAGTACTATTTTCCATAGGAATAGTGGTTCGTTTAGCAAGAGTAGAAATAGCCCCATCAACTTTGGGGATCTTTTCCCAAAACTCTATTGAAATTGCTGGTAAAGGATACAATTTGTTAAACCTTGCAGAAGGATTAAAAGGAGTACCCGGCTTATTCCATTCCTTAGAAATCATATCAGAAATAGCATCAGGAATAGGAAAAACCTCTGGAGTAACCACAGGAGGTTTAAAAACAAAATTTAAATGTTTACTGGTTTTAATATCAAGAGGACTAGCTTCCTCAATATCCAAAGTAATCAACACTTCTTTTAACAAAGAACGCATATACTCCATTTTAAATAAATAAGTAGATTTGTCAGTGTCAATCTCTGAAGAAGGATCTTCTGAATCAGATAGATCCTCATCAGAGGTGGATAATTCTTTATGTTGTCGGTTATTTGAAAATTCATCAACTTTATGAGAAGTTTTAAAAGACCTCTTATGCTTATTAGAAGGTGGAAATGCAGACAAAGCCTTCTGAATAGAATCTTTAACAAATTCTTTAAAATTCATAGGTATATCATGTACATTAGAAGTTGAAGGAACGGCAACCGGCAATGTACTATTACTGATGGACACTATCTGCATGTAAAAGTTTATTATGACAACTAATACAAATGATATTAGGAGATATAATGTCCACAATTTTACAACAAATGCACTTAGCTTTGGTAGAACCGATGTCAGGCAGCAAAGTTCCAACAGATGCTTCTGAGGCAGGATCAGATTGAGACATCTTGCAAAATGTAAAGGAAAAAACAACATATAAAGCAAAATGATCAATTTCCTTATATGACAGTTTCAGGAATGGGAAAAAATGCAAATAGCATAGCCCTCTGACATAGAAAAAGGCAAGAGGCAAAAGCAATGGGGCAATAAGTAATGAAAAAAAGTTTGGCGGCAAGTATGAAAAAGACAAAGACCTACCCACAGGACCAGCGAAACGGAGCCCTAACTTTCAAAAACTGGGAAAGATCTCTAACAAATGACAATCGCTAGATTACTTCATCCCCACATGTCTAATGAGGTGCACCATTCAAATTAGCAGACTGAAAATCCCTGTATCTAGTAACGATAGGGTAATTCAATAACTGAAAAACATGTTTGAGCAATACGCGAAGGCGCGCAATCCTGTAATGAAAGGCACAACACTCAGGGACAGTTACACCCGCAGGGAACTGTATAGGCCTTCCCCAAGCGGAAGGCCCAGGACAATAGGACACTATTCTCAAAGAAACGTCTGGACTCTGCAGACGAACAATCGCCACCCTGCATGGAGGAATAAGAAACTGGGTTACCCGCATGTGTAGAGGTATGAGTTGGTAGGGAACTCACCTCTCGGAGGACAGGACCCCCAGAGGCGGATGGCTCAGCAGTCCCTTGATTCTCCGAGCCCAAGGAACCAGGCGCTATGAAATGGCATACAGAACAAAACTGGTTGACATGTGTCAGCGAGGGCAATCCGGATTCGTCACAGGACACAGAAATCAAAATAGTCTCAGTATCAGAATCCTCCGTAACTCAATCTGAAATTAGAATCTCAGCATCCGAATCCTTCATAACTGGATAAAGGATATATAAATATGGACTAAAGTAGTAAAAACAAAAACGGCACCTGACACCCCCAATGGCTGGGGATCTCACCACCTCTTATGACTAGACCCCTCCGGACTAGAAAATTTCCTTTGCCACACGGTCGGGAATGCGGAAATGGAGAATGGAACGTAACCACGCCTGAACACAAGGTGAACCATATAGTCCAAAAAAGTGTGCCCAACCAAAAAGCCACAACACTTCCAAATGCCTCAATGTTCCAAACCGCAAGCCCAGAAACATCACACATAAGCAGGTTGAATCACATAAACATGATTATAAACCCCCCTGTTCAATAACCCCTGAGGAGATATTAACCCTTGATTCCAAGATACTACAAGAGACTCACTGACACCCTTATGATAAGTTAGACACGCTAGGTGGTAGCCTCTTGGGAAAACAGTCACATTACAGTACATTGATGAATAAAGTAAAATGAAACGATCTTACTGGAATCTACGCTGTGGAACAGGAACATGGCCTTTCAAGTGTGACGGATAGTAGCATTGCCTCTGCCATGGACTTGAGAGAAGAAAGCAGACAGTGGAGCGAAGTTTGACAACGCGGATTGCTTGAGGAGCTGTTAATCAGTCGGGATGGTTTCGCAGAAAGACTCTCCCTGCATCTCCGGACTCTAACTTTCATCTAAGCCCTCACTGAGAGACTGACAGGACTACTTAAAACTCCTGTCCCATGCCGAAGAGTACTACCCTCCATAAGAGAAAAACGAAAATGAAAAATTCTGACACTTCTCTGCCAACCTCCTGGGACAAAAGGCAAATAATGACTCAGACTCGGGGAGTGGGAGGAGTATTTAAGCCTTTGGCTGAGGTGTCTTTGCCTCCTCCTGGTGGCCAGGTTCTAATTTCCCAAAAGTAATGAATGCAGCTGTGGACTCTCCATTTAAGAAGAAAAGCTTTTCTTTATACCAGGAGACGAAAGGCAAAGAATGACTGGGGGATGAGGGGAGTGGGAGGAGTATTTAAGCCTTTTGCTGGGGTGTCTTTGCCTCCTCCTGGTGGCCAGGTCCTTATTTCCCAAAAGTAATGAATGCAGCTGTGAACTCTTTCCATTTAAGAAGAAAAGCTTTTCTATATACCAGGAGACGAAAGGCAAAGAATGACTGGGGGATGAGGGGAGTGGGAGGAGTATTTAAGCCTTTGGCTGGGGTGTCTTTGCCTCCTCCTGGTGGCCAGGTTATAATTTCCCAAAGGTAATGAATGCAGCTATGGACTCTTTCCATTTAAGAAGAAAAGCTTTTCTATATACCAGGAGTATCAAGCTTAATGTATCTGGGGGCCACTGGCAAAGTGGTGTTCTCCCACTTAAACATAGTGAGTGCTCTGGAACTAGAACGGGAATAACAACCATAAAAAGGGTGGGACTCATGGACTCTTGCCAATATGAAAGAAATGAATTTATCAGGTAAGTTCTTACATAAATTATGTTTTCTTTCATGTAATTGGCAAGAGTCCATGAGCTAGTGACGTATGGGATAGAAATACCCAAGATGTGGAAGACCACAGAAGTGTCACTAGAGAGGAAGGGATAACATAAATCCAAACACAAAGAGGCACCAACATGTGTGTACTAGTAGTATATAAACAACATGCACACAGCGAAATCAAGCACAGGGTACTCACATTTCGGAAGAGCACACCAATGTGCTTGAGGATGCAGGCTGGTTATTGCAGCTAACCAGCTGGCTATTCCCAGTCTCTAAAACTGGAATCCCAACGGTCCGTTTGTTTGGTAGTGACAGGCTCGCACAAGGAAAGTTGAAGCAGCAGTGTCCAAAAACAACAATTTATTGCAAACAAATATAAAAGAGTGAATCGGATATATAGAGGCGCTGATCTTGAATCTTGTGTATATGGACGTACACACTGAAGAAAGAAAATCGTGGCTTGTGATTTGCAGAAGTTAACAACAAATTAATGTGCAGTATACTCACTCCGAAAAATTCAGAGTTCAGCTTCTTCAAAAGGTTTTTCTGTCTCAACTTTCCCAATTTCCACACTGTATTTGTGTCTGTGGATAATGAAAATTGCACTGCAGGTAATTGAATCTTTTGCTTGATAAAAAGTGCAATATACTCACTCCGATAAATTTCGGAATCCGGCTCCTCAGAACGTATTGTGTAGTTTGAAACTTCCAAAAAGGCAGCAAAATACTTGTTGTAGTAAAAAACAAATATTTATTAAAACATAATAAAATGCTCTTATTTATCTTGGCTCTACGCGTTTCAACGACAATATCGTCTTTTTCAAGAGCAGTAAAAACAATTGGAAGTGCTGCCTTTGGAATGTTTACAGGTGTATTTATACAGGTAATCATTGTTCCTGTTCCGGTGGTAAACACCGGAATAGGACTCACAAATAAAACATTTTAATTTTGTATTTATTCCAATCCGATTGTGTTTTGAGAATGATATTTATTTATTTTGTATTTAAGCTTTTGGCGCTTAAATTCTCAATAATTTATCAAATCGGATTGGTATAAATGAAAAAAAGCTTTTTGGCCAATCAGAGGGGAGAAAAGTAAAGTTCCCTTTCAAGTCCTGGTTTTGAGCGGTTTCTTTTCAGGTCCGCCAGATGATGCGTGGTCATATGTTCTCATCAATCAGATGAAGAGCGTTGTTTTCAATGCTTCGTATGTAAAGGCCTTGCTCCGGTTTGTCCAATAAGTTCCGTGTCACATGTCTCGGATTGACCAATATCAATGGAACATAGTAAAATGTCGCTCACAGAGAGATTGGTCAATCCGAGACATGTGACACGGAACTTATTGGACAAACCGGAGCAAGGCCTTTACATACGAAGCATTGAAAACAACGCTCTTCATCTGATTGATGAGAACATATGACCACGCATCATCTGGCGGACCTGAAAAGAAACCGCTCAAAACCAGGACTTGAAAGGGAACTTTACTTTTCTCCCCTCTGATTGGCCAAAAAGCTTTTTTTCATTTATACCAATCCGATTTGATAAATTATTGAGAATTTAAGCGCCAAAAGCTTAAATACAAAATAAATAAATATCATTCTCAAAACACAATCGGATTGGAATAAATACAAAATTAAAATGTTTTATTTGTGAGTCCTATTCCGGTGTTTACCACCGGAACAGGAACAATGATTACCTGTATAAATACACCTGTAAACATTCCAAAGGCAGCACTTCCAATTGTTTTTACTGCTCTTGAAAAAGACGATATTGTCGTTGAAACGCGTAGAGCCAAGATAAATAAGAGCATTTTATTATGTTTTAATAAATATTTGTTTTTTACTACAACAAGTATTTTGCTGCCTTTTTGGAAGTTTCAAACTACACAATACGTTCTGAGGAGCCGGATTCCGAAATTTATCGGAGTGAGTATATTGCACTTTTTATCAAGCAAAAGATTCAATTACCTGCAGTGCAATTTTCATTATCCACAGACACAAATACAGTGTGGAAATTGGGAAAGTTGAGACAGAAAAACCTTTTGAAGAAGCTGAACTCTGAATTTTTCGGAGTGAGTATACTGCACATTAATTTGTTGTTAACTTCTGCAAATCACAAGCCAAGTTTTTCTTTCTTCAGTGTGTACGTCCATATACACAAGATTCAAGATCAGCGCCTCTATATATCCGATTCACTTTCTACTCACAGTCCGGTTGGGAGAGACTGTTAGAGAGCAGCGGTCATTTAAGAGGGGAGTATTGTACTCGATTCTAGTCACCCTGTACATTGTGTTGTTTAACATCTGACATATTTGTATAGTTTTAGATTATTATTGCATTTTTCTCCAAATATAAAAGAGACCTTTACAACATTCCAATTAGGAGAGCATAAAGCACAATGTGATACTTTTGCAACGTGTTTCTCGGCTCCTGGGCCGTTTCATCAAGCTCAAGCTTGATAAAGGGGCAGAAGCCCCGAAACGTTGCTCTATCAAATAAAGCACTGTTGCTGATTTGAGTGCCACCTGTGTGTTCTTTTTGTACTATATTTACCAGGACCCTGGGAAGGGAGGTCCTCCAGGTGGGCACCACTCTCTAATGGACATAATTATACTGGACAGTTGGTAATGTGTGCTGGTCCTATTTTGCTTGTAGGAAGAAATTTAAACAAAATCTGCAAAACAGTTTTATCCTGATGGAAAATCAGAAAAGGAGACTCGCAAAAGAGCAGACAATTCAGAAACTCTTCTAGCAGAATTGATAGCCAAAAGAAACAACACTTTCCAAGAAAGTAGTTTAATATTCAAAGAATGCATAGGCTCAAAAGGAGGAGCCTGCGAAGCCTTCAAAACCAAATTAAGACTCCAAGGAGGAGAGATTGATTTAATAACAGGTTTGATACAAACCAAAGCCTGAACAAAACAGTGAATATCAGGAAGTTTAGCAATCTTTCTATGAAATAAAACAGAAAGAGCAGAGATTTGTACCTTCAAAGTACTTGCAGACAAACCTTTACCCAAATCATCCTGAAAAAACTGTAAAATTCTAGGAATTCTAAAAGAATGCCAAGAGATTTTATCAGAAGAACACCATGAAATATAGGCTTTCCAAACCCGATAATAAATCTTCCTTGAAACAGAGTTATGAGCCTGTAGCATAGTATTAATCATTGAGTCAGAGATACCTCAATTTCCATACCTTCAAACGTAGCGATTTGAGATCCTGATGGAAAAACGGCCCTTGAGACAGAAGGTCTGGCCTTAAAGGAAGTGGCCAAGGTTGGCAACTGGACATCCGGACAAAATCTGCATACCAAAACCTATGAGGCCATGCTGGTGCTATCAGAAACACATGCGATTGTTCCATTATGATCTTGGAGATCACCCTTGGAAGGACTAGAGGCGGAAAAATGTAAGCAGGTTGGTAAAACCAAGGAACTGCTAACGCATCCGCCTGAGGATTCCTGGACCTGGAAAGGTACCTGGGAAGCTTTTTGTTTAGATGGGAAGCCGTCAGATCTATTTCGGGAAGACCCCACATCTGTACAATCTGACAAAATACATCTGGATGGAGAGATCACTCCCTTTGATGTAAAGACTGACGGCTGAGATATTCCACTTCCCAATTGTCTACACCTGGGATATGTATCGCAGAAATTAGACATGAGTTGGATTCTGCCCAAGAAAGTATTTGAGATGATACTTTCATCGCTAAAGGACTGCGAGTCCCACCCTGATTGACATATGCCACAGTTGTGATATTGTATGTATGAAAACAAATGAATGATTCTCTCTTTAATGAAGGCCAAGCCTGAAGAGCCCTGAAAATAGCACAGAGTTCTAAAATATTGATTGGTAACCTCACCTCTTGAGGATTCCAAACTCCTTGTGCTGTCAGAGACCCCCAGACAGCTCCCCAACCTGAAAGACTTGCATCTGTTGAGACTACAGTCCAGAAAGGACGAGCAAAAGAGGCCCCTTGAATAATCCGATGTTGGTCTAACCACCAAGTCAGAGAGAGTTGAGTGTTGGGATTTAAGAATATCAATTGTGATATCCGAGTATAATCCCTGCACCACTGATCCAGCATGCAAAACTGCAGAGGTCTCATATGAAAACGAGCAAAAGGGATTGCGTCCGACGCTGCAGTAATGAGACCTAAAACTTACATGCACATAGCCACTGAAGGGAATGATCGAGACTGAAGCTTTAGACAGGTTGAAATCAACTTCAAACGTCTTCTCTTGTCCGTTAAAGACAGGGTCATGGATACTGAATCTATCTGGAAACCTAAAAAGGTAACCCTTGTCTGAGGAATCAAGAAACTGGTAAATTGATCCTCCAACCATGTCTTTGAAGAAACAACACAAGTTGATTTGTGTGAGATTCTGCTAAATGAAAAGATTGAGCCAGTACCAAGATATCGTCCCAATAAGGAAACACTGCAATACCCTGCTGTCTGATTACAGATAGAAGGGCACCGAAAACCTTCAAAACGTTTCTTGGAGATGTTGCTAGGCCAAATGAAAGAGCAACAAATTGGTAATGCTTGTCTAGAAAAGAGAATCTCAGAAACCGATAGTGGTCTGGATGAATCGGAATGTGAAGATACGCATCCTGTAAGTCTATTGAGGACATGTAATAACCTTGCTGAACAAAAGGCAGAATAGTCCTTATAGTCACCATCTTGAAAGTTGGGAGCCTTACAAATTGATTCAAAAACTTCAGATTCAGAACTGGTCTGAATGAATTTTCCTTCTTCGGGACAATTAATAGATTTGAATAAAAACCCAGACCCTGTTCCAGAAGTGGAACTGGTACAATTACCCCTGAAAGCTCCAGATCTGAAACACACTTCAGAAAGGCCTGAACCTATACAGGATTTGTTGGAACGTGAGAGAGAAAAAGTCTTCTCACAGGTCTTATTCTGAAACCTACTCGATACCCCTGAGAGACAATATTCTGAATCCAATGATTCTGAATGGAACCTGCCCAAACGTTTTGAAATAATGTCAATCTGCCCCCCACCAGTAGAACTAGATTGAGGGCCGCACCTTCATGCAGTCTTGGGGGCTTGCTGTGGTTTCTTATAAGGCTTGGATTTATTCCAACTTGAACATGGCTTCCAATTGGAGCCGGAGTCCGTAGGGGAAGGAGTGGTTTTCTAATCTCTATTCTGACGAAAGGAACAAAACCGATTAGAAGCTTTAGATTTACCCATAGACTTTTTCTTGGGGCAAAAAAAACTCCCTTCCCCCCAGTAATAGTGGAAATAATAGAATTCAACTGGGAACCAAACAAATTATTACCCTGGAATGATAGAGATAGTAACCTAGATTTAGATACCATGTCAGCAATACATGATTTAAGCCATAAAGCTCTTCTAGCTAAAATAGCCAATGACATAGATTTAACATCAATCTCGATGATATTAAAAATATCATCACAGATAAAATGATTAGCATGTTGAAGCAAACTAACAATGCTATGCAAATCAGAATCTTTTTCTCGCTGTGCTAAGCTATCCAACCAAAAAGTTGATGCAGCCGCAACATCAGCCATAGAAATGGCATGTCTGATAATATAGCCAGAATGTAAAAAAGCTTTTTCTTAGAGAAGGATCCTTAAAAGAGGTACTATCTTCCATAGGAATAGTAGTATGCTTAGCTACAGTAGAAATAGCCCCATCAACCTTGGGGACTTTTCCCCAAAACTCTAACTTAGCCACTGGCAAAGGATACAACTTTTTAAACCTTGGAGGAACAAAAGAAGTACCAGGCTTAGACCATTCCTTAGCAATCACATCAGAAATAGCATCAGGAACAGGAAAAACCTAAGGAGTAATCACAGGAGGTTTATAGACAGAATTTAAGAGTTTACTGGATTTATTTTACAAGAGGACCAGACTCCTCAATATCCAAAGTTATCAACACTTCTTTTAACAAAGAACGAATATACTCAATCTTAAAAAGTTGATTTATCAGTGTCAATGTCTGAAATAGGATCTTCCAAATCAGAGAGATCCTCATCAGAGGTGGATATATCAGTATGTTGTCGGTCATTACAAATTTCATCAGTGTTATGAGAAGTTTTAAAAGACCTTTTACCTTTATTTGAAGGGGGAATAGCAGCCATAAGCCTTCTGTATTGCATCAGCAATATAATTTTTCATATCAACAGGGATATCATGTACATTAGATGCTGAAGGAACAACAGATACTGTACTAGCACTAAAAAACTTTTTCTGCATGCAAAAGCTTATCATGACAACTGTTAGATATAATCTCCACTAGCTTACAACAGATACACTTAGCTTCGGTAGAACTGTGTTCAGGCAACATGGTCCCTACAGCAGCTTCTAAGACAGGATCAGACTGAGACATCTTGTAAAATGTAAAAGAAAAAATAACATTTAAACAAAAATATCTTATTTCCACATATAGCAGTTTCAGGAAAGGGGAAAAATGCAAATGCTAAAATTGACAAAGAAGCAAATAGCATAGCCCTCTGAGCATAAAGAAGACAAGGAACATATAGGAAGTAGGGTAAAATAAAACTACATTTTTTGGCGCCAAGAAACATCCGGAAATGACGCAACTCGGGTCATAACAACCTAGTGTCAACTAAGACGCAGGAAATGATGAACTTGCGTCATCATAGACACACATTCGCGCCAAAAATTCTCGCGCCAAGAATGACGCAATAAAATACAGCATTTTGCGCCCTCGCGAGCCTAATTTGCCCGCAAGTTTTAAAAGAAAAACAAGTCAAATTGAAAAAAAAAAAAGAAGACTATACCCCAGGTAAGACAAAAACTTCCTAAAACATGATTCCCATATTGAAACTGCCAGACTGCAAAGGGAAATACACATAAACATGACTCACGGCAAATAAGTAAATACATATATTTAGAACTTTATATAAATACATAAAGCGCCAAACCATAGCTGAGAGTGTCTTAAATAATGATACATACTTACCAAAAGACAGCCATCCACATATAGCAGATAACCAAACTAGTACTGAAAACTATTAGCAGAGGTAATGGAGCATATTGTCGATCTGAAAAGGGAGGTAGGAGATGAATCCCTGCGACCGATAACAGAGAACTCTTGAAAAGATTTTCCGTGAGAAAAACCATAAATAAAAATCAATAGGCGATATTCTCTTCACATCCCTCTGACAAACACTGTACTTTGAGAGGAATTTGGCTTCAGAATGCTTAGAAGCGCTTATCATAGAAGAAAACATAAAAATCAAGCACAAACTTACTTCACCACCTCCATAGAAGGCAAAGTTTGAAAAAACTGAATTGTGGGTGGGGTGAGGGGTGTATTTATAGGCATTTTGAGGTTTAGGAAACTTTGCCCCTCCTGGTAGGATTGTATATTCCATAAGTCACTAGCTCGTGGACTCTTGCTAATTACATGAAAGAAATCTAACAGACATGAGCTTAAGAAAAAAAAATTAATTTTTGGAACATCCATCCGGATCAAACAAAATAAACTGAAGGCCGCACCCATCGGGTGAACGCCCAAGGTGAATGAGGACGACAACGGGACCAGCCGATGAAAAGCCCCATTCACCCAAGCTTAGAACTGGCACCGAATAACAAAGAAAAATGGCGATGTTAAGGAGATTGGCTTCATCCCCAAATGTCATATCCATTTTGCCATCCAGCTTCTAAGGCCTCGGATCCCTTGGCCTGCTAGGACTGGGATCTTCCAACATTGCAAAAACATGTCTTAAAAGAACACGAAGGCGAGCCAGCCTATAACGGAAGGCAAAATCATCCCTCGCCAGATCAACTGAAGACCCTGGCCCTGAGATAGGGGCCCCTGAAGCCTCAGGGGCCAACGCTTCCCCAAAAGGCCAAACTTAACCGGGCGATCTAACGCTCGACGGGCTCTGGTTAACAGAACACAGACAATATCTTAGAAATACTTCACTTGGGAGATATAAAGGATTCAGCGCCATAGAAATGGCCAATGCGAAACCGTGCCGTAACCTCTGGAGGAAACAAGCCACCCTCCGGAGAAGGAGTAAAGTCCATAGGGACACCTGCTTGTGTAGCCGGGAAAAGGACTGAGGCACTCGCTTCACGGGTCATGGAAACCTCGGAGGCGGATGGTTCAACGTACTCTAAGCTCCCTGCTTCAGGAGAAGAGAGTACTCTAGAATGGCAATCGGAACATAACTGATGGGCATTGATCACCCGGGCCATTTCCTATTCATCACAAGACACATCCTCCCTATCGGAGGCATCCGTGTCGCGTATATCAGAATTCTCCATAATCTTGGGATTACAAAAAAAAAACAAAAAAACAACTGGAACCCCTTAATACCCCCAATCGCTGGGGCACTCACCACCTCCTGTGAACCAGACAACTCACGAGCAAGACTCTCTCGATCGCCCACAGTCAGCATACGGTAGTGAAAAACAACATAAACACACCCGTCACGAAGTGCACCGTGCCAGTCACGAAAAGGGCACGCAATCTGGAAAGATTGCGTCATTAAAAGAAGGCCGTTATGTTCCATTAAGACCGTGAGCCTAAGTATATAGCTACACATTTGCAGATAGAACCATATAACAAACATGATTAAAAGTCCCCCCTTTTCAATAACCACCCTCAGGAGACATTAACCCATGATTTCTTATTAAGATAAAAGGAGTCCCACTGGGACCCTACCTTGTTTTGTTAACATTACATTCACATATCGAAATAAAATGAAACAATCTTACCGGAATCTACGCTGTGGAACAGAAACACGGCCCTTCAAGTGTGACAGATAGTAGCCTCGCTTCTGACATGGACTTGAGTGAAGAAAGGTAGGCAGCGAAACTCGTCAACGCTGATCACCAAGGAGCTGTTAATATGAGTCGGGAAGGGTTCGCGGGAAAACTCTCCCTGCATCTCTGGACTCTTTCATCCATGCTCTCACTGAGAGGCTGACAGGATTACTTAAAACTACAGTCCCATTGCGGAAAGTACTACCCTCCATGAGAGACTCTTGACTTCTGACACTTCTCTGCCAATCTCCTGTGACGAAAGGCAAATGATGACTGGGGGATGAGGGAAGTGGGGGAGGTATTTAAGCCTTTGGCTGGGGTGTCTTTGCCTCCTCCTGGTGGCCAGGTTCTGTATTTCCCAAAAGTAATGAATGCAGCTGTGGACTCTTCCCTTTTAAGAAGAAAATAAAGGTACTGCACAAGGAGTTTTTCAATTGCTTAACATATGCAAAGAGGGGAGGGGTAATCGGCGTGGCTTGGGTATGCAACAGGCTGGGTATGCAACAGGCGTGGTATGGGCGGGTGATGGGTGGGATTATAAGTGGCGAATAACATTTTTGGCATATATAGATATATCTATGTATACACAAAAAAGGGAAGGGGACTGCACTCTCAGACTGGACTGGGTACACATCCCATAACCCTGCAACATCCTCAGCCCTGGGTGCTCACTGAAACTCACAGGAAGCTGTGCTGTCCCCAGAGTCACAGGCAGTTACCCCCAGACAGGCCTGGGTGCAAGGAAAATTACAAAACAAATTAATAACACACAGAGAAAGTCCAGCACTCGCTTACAGGCTCTCAGCTAAGATTAAAAGCAAAAATAAAGAGAGTCAGTTACCGCATTTGGCCAAATGGGACAAGCCCAGGTACCTCGTCAAGGTCCCTTCCAAAACCTGGGTTCCTAAAACAGCCACACAATGCAAGCACTCAATCCAACAAACTGAGAACAAGTTAAGGATGCACAAGCTTATGTAATCACCCTAGACATATACAAAACACGGAAGGGGACTGCACTCTAAGACTGGACTGGGTACACATCCCATGACCCTGCAACATGCTCAGCCCTGGGTGCTCACTGGCACTCATAGGAAGCTGTCTGTCCCCAGAGTCCAGTCCAGTCAGAGTGCAGTCCCCTTCCGTGTTTTGTATATGTCTAGGGTGATTACATAAGCCTGTGCGCCCTTCACTTGTTCCCAGTTTGTTGGATTGAGAGCTTGCATTGTGTGGCTGTTTTAGGGACCCAGGTTTTGGAAGGGACCTTGACTAGGTACCTGGGCTTGTCCCATTTGGCCAAATGCTGTAACTAACCCTTCCATTTTTGCTTTTAATCTTAGATGAGAGCTTGTAAGCGAGTGCTGGACTTTCTCTGTGTGATATATATATATATATATATATATATATATATATATATTTCTCCCCCTCTCTCTAATCAAATCTCAAGTGACAAAAAAATTATTTCCAACTCATAATGGAGCTAATTTAATTTTTGGATAGCTTCTTCATTCTTTAGTGAGTTAGATGGTTGAATTTTAAGTGAATCTAGGAGTGTATGTGTTATGCTGAGGATGAGTAATGTAGGCACTCTACGTAGTATGCACCTAATTTTGTTCTTTGACTGGTGTTTAATGAATACATAGAAAACAATATGACATGAGTAGTAATATGACAATCAGTACATTTTAGTAGCTCAAAAACTATTGTATTAAACACAAAACAATTCCATATCCCTCAGATTTAATACACAAAAAAGGGGGGAAAATTTTTAAACATGCAGAGTTATACAAGAAATACTAAATTTATGCTTACCTGATAAATTACTTTCTTTTACGATATGACGAGTCCACGGATTTCATCCTTACTTGTGGGATATTAACCTCCTGCTAACAGGAAGTGGAAAAGAGAACCACATCAGAGCTGTATATATAGCCCCTCCCTTCCCCTCCACCTCCAGTCATTCGGCCGAAGGTTATAGGAAGAGAAAAGGAAAGGCTAAAAGGTGCAGAGGTGACTGAAGTTTTCAAAAAATAAAATAAACCTGTCTTAAAATAACAGGGTGGGCTGTGGACTCGTAAAAGAAAGTAATTTATCAGGTAAGCATAAATTTAGTTTTCTTTTACAAAGATATGACGAGTCCACGGATTTCATCCTTACTTGTGGGAAACCAATACCAAAGCAATAGGACACGGATGAAAGGAAGGGAAAAGACAGGAACCTAAACGGAAGGCACCACTGCTTGAAGAACCTTTCTCCCAAAGATAGCCTCAGAAGAAGCAAAAATATCAAATTTGTAAAATTTGGAAAAAGTGTGAAGGGACGACCAAGTCGCAGCCTTACAAATCTGTTCAACAGATGCATCGTTTTTAAAAGCCCATGTGGAAGCCACAGCCCTAGTGGAATGAGCCGTAATTCTTTCAGGAGGCTGCTGTCCAGCGGTCTCATATGCCAGGCTAATGATGCTTCTCAGCCAAAAAGAAAGAGGTAGCCGTAGCTTTCTGACCCCTACGCTTTCCAGAATAAACAATGAATAATGAAGATGATTGACGGAAATCCTTAGTTGTCTGTAAGTAAAATTTTAAGGCACGGACCACGTCCAAGTTATGTAACAGATGCTCCTTCTTAGAAGAAGGATTAGGACACAAGGAAGGAACAACAATTTCCTGATTAATATTCTTATTCGAAACAACCTTAGGAAGAAAACCAGGTTTGGTACATAAAAAACCACCTTATCAGAATGAAATATGAGATAAGGCGAATCGCACTGTAATGCTGAAAGCTCAGAAACTCTTCGAGCAGAAGAAATAGCAACCAAAAACAGAACTTTCCAAGATAACAGTTTAATATCTATGGAATGCATAGATTCAAACGTAACCCCTTGAAGAACTCGAAGAACTAAATTCAAACTCCAGGGAGGAGTAATTGATCTAAATACAGGCTTAATTCTAGATAGAGCCTGACAAAAAGACTGAACATCTGGTACATTTGCCAACCTTTGTGAAACAGAATTGACAAAGCTGAAATTTGTCCCCTTTAAGGAACTCGCTGATAACCCTTTCTCCAATCCTTCATGGAGAAAAGACAGAATCCTAACTTTACTCCATGAGTAACCCTTGGATTCACACCAATAAAGATATTTACGCCATATCTTATGATAGATTTTCCTAGTGACAGGCTTTCTAGCCTGTATCAAAGTATTGATAACCGAATCAGAGAATCCTCGCTTCGATAAAATCAAGCGTTCAATCTCCAGGCAGTCAGCTGCAGAGTAATTAGATTTGAATGTTGGAAAGGACCTTGAATGAGAAGGTACTGTCAACGGAAGTTTCCACGGTGGCAGAGAGGACATGTCCACTAGATCCGCATACCAAGTCCTGCGTGGCCACGCAGGCGCTATCAGGATCACTGAGGCTCTCTCCTGTTTGATTAGAGTAATCACGCGTGGGAGGAGAGGAAAACGGCGGAAACACATAAGCTAGGCTGAACAACCAAGGCACTGCCAAGGCATCCATCAGTTCGGGCTGAGGATCCCTTGACCGGGATCCGTATCTTGGAAGCTTGGCATTCTGTCGAGATGCCATCAAATCCAATTCTGGTCTGCCCCATCTGAGTATCAATGAGGCAAAAACCTCCGGGTGAAGTTCCCACTCCCCCGGATGAAAAGTCTATTGACTTAGAAAATCTGCTTCCCAGTTCTCTACTCCTGGGATGTAGATCGCTGACAGATGACAAGAGTGGGCCTCCGCCCAGCTGATTACCTTGGATACCTCTATCATCGCTAATGAACTCCTTGTTCCCCCCTGATGATTGACATATGCTACAGTCGTGATGTTGTCCGACTGGAATCTGATGAATTTGGCCGAAGCCAACTGAGGCCACGCCTGAAGCGCATTGAATATTGCTCTCAGATCCAGAATATTGATTGGAAGAAGAGACTCCACTTCAGTCCAAACACCCTGAGCCTTCAGGGAGTTTGAAACTGCACCCCAGCCCAGAAGGCTGGCATCTGTTGTCACTATCACCCACAAGGGTCTGCGGAAACAAGTCCCTTGGGACAGATTATCTGGCAACAACCACCAAAGAAGAGTGTGTCTGGTCTCTTGATCCAGTTTTATCTGTGGAGATAAATCCGCATAATCCCCATTCCACTGACCGAGCATGCACAGTTGCAGTGGTCTGAGATGAAAGCGAGCAAACGGAATGATGTCCATTGCCGCTACCATTAATCCAATTACTTCCATAAACTGAGCCACTGATGGCCAAGGAATGGACTGAAGTGCTCGGCAAGTATTTAGAATCTTTGATTTTCTGAACTCCGTCAGAAATATTTTCATGGCTACCGAGTCTATCAGAGTTCCCAAGAAAGGAACCCTTGTCTGTGGGACAAGTGAACTCTTCTCTGTCTTCACCTTCCAGCCGTGAGTTCTCAGAAAAGACAACACTGTGTCAGTGTGAGATTTTGTCAGATGATATGTTGACGCCTGAATCAGAATATCGTCCAGATAAGGTGCCACCGCTATTCCTTGAGGTCTGAGAACCGCCAAGAGAGACCCTAGAACTTTTGTGAAGATTCTGAGTTCTGTGGCCAACCCGAAAGGAAGAGCCACGAACTGATAATGTTTGTCCAAGAAGGCAAACCTCAGAAACCGATGATGATCCTTGTGGATTGGAATATGAAGGTAAGCATCCTTCAAATCCACGGTAGTCATATATTGACCCTCCTGGATCATTGGTAAAATTGTTCGTATTGTCTCCATCTTGAATGATGGAACTCTTAGAAATTTGTTTAGACACTTGAGATCTAAAATGGGTCTGAACGTTCCCTCTTTTTTGGGAACCACAAATAGGTTTGAGTAAAACCCCAGTCCCTGTTCCAATTTTGGAACTGGACAAATAACCCCCATAGTAGAAAGGTCTTTTACACAGTGTAAGAACGCCTCTCTTTTTATCTTGTTTGCAGATAATCTTGAAAGATGAAATCTCCCTCTTGGGAGAAAATCCTTGAATTCCAATTGATAACCGTGGGTCACTATTTCTAGTGCCCAGGAATCCTGAACATCTCTTGCCCAAGCCTGAGCAAAGAAAGAGAGTCTGCCCCCTACTAGATCCGGTCCCGCATCGAGCGCCACCCTTCATACTGTCTTAGGACCAGCAGTGGACTTTTTGGATTGTTTACCCTTATTCCAGTTCTGATTGGGTCTCTTTGGGTAAAATTTCCTTCCTACTTTGAGGAAGAAGAAGAAGTTGGGGGTCCTCCTTTAAAGTTAAGAAAGGAACGAAAATTATTCTGTTTACCCCTCATTTTAACCGACTTATCCTGAGGTAGCAAATTTAGCAATTTGAAAAGCGGCATAAGTAATAAAAGAATTAGCTAGCTTAAGAGCTTTAATTCTAAGATGTCATCTAATGGAGTCTCAACCTTAAGAGACTCTTCTAGAGCCTCAAACCAAAAAGCTGCTGCAGTAGTTACTGGAACAATGCAAGCCGTAGGTTGTAAAAGAAACCCCTGATTAACAAATAATTTCTTTAGTAAACCCTCTAACTTCTTATCCATAGGGTCCTTAAAGCACAACTATCCTCAATTGGTATAGTAGTACGCTTAGCTAGGGAAGATATAGCTCCCTCTACCTTAGGGACCGATTGCCTTGAGTCCCGAATGGTATCTGATATGGGAAACATTTTCTTAAAATTAGGAGAGGGATAAAACGGTATACCTGGTCTATCCCATTCCTTTCTAATAATTTCCGAAATTCTCTTAGGAACCGGAAAAACATCAGTGTAAGTAGGAACTTACAAATATTTATCCATTTTACACAACTTCTCTGGAGGGATCACAATAGGATCACAATCATCCAGAGTCGCTAAAACCTCCCTAAGTAACAAGCGAAGGTGTTCAAGCTTAAATTTAAATGACATAGCATCCGAATCTGTCTGAGGCAAAACATTCCCTGAATCAGAAATTTCACCCTCAGACAGTAATTCCCTGATCCCCAACTCAGAGCACTGTGAGGGAACATCAGAAATAGCTAATAAACCATCAGTGGATTCAGTATTTACATTAATACTTGACCTACTGCGTTTACCCTGCAACACTGGAAATTTAGACAATACCTCTGTAAGGGTAGTTGACATAACTGCAGCCATCTCCTACAGAGTAAAGGAATTAGACGCACTAGAAGTACTAGGCGTCGCTTGTGTGGGCGTTAAAGGTTGTGACACTTGGGGAGATTTAGATGGCATATCCTGATTCTCTTCAGACTGAGAATAATCCTTAGGCACACTTTGTTTATTTAAAATATGCTCTTTACATTGTAAGGCCCTTTCAGTACAAAAGCTACACAATGATAGAGGGGGTTGCACAATGGCTTCTAAACACATAGAACAATGAAAAACCTCAATGTCAGACATGTTGAACAGACTAGTAATACCACAAACGTCGTTTAAACACTTATTTATTGCAAAAAATAAACATTAGAAAAAAACGTGTACTGTGCCTTTAAGAAGAAAAAGTGAACAATTTTTCCAAAATGCTCAAAAAAACGTTAAATTAACCCCAAATTTGACTAAATATTGTTGGTTAATCCAAAAATTACTGCACCCAGAAGCAGGGCAGAAATGAGGCTTTAGAAGTACTAATATCAACTATTAATCAAAAGATAAATAAAAATACCCTCTGCAGAGCTGTGGCGCCTACCTGCCCCCAGGGTACTTTGAAACAAGTTTCCAACCCTTCAGACCAGCTACACAGTCCAGGAGCCTTCCAAGTTACTGCTTGCTGCTGCTTAGCTTGAAGGAAGTGCGCATCTGAGCGCGTGAAACTAAGCTCCGCCCCTTAAGGTCAAAGTCAGAGTAGGCCCAAACAAAACCACATGGAAATGCGGTTTTGCAATGCCCAAATATCAATTAAAGAAAAAATAATATAGGGACTCTAGTAATATCCCTCTTATAATAGGATTTACTGCTTACCCCATTCCCATATAGGGAAATAATGCCAGCCAGTTCTGATACACCAAGTCTCCTCAGAAAAAAAGGCTGCACATACCTTAATGCTGCTTGTAGCATGAAACTGGTCTCCACACTGAAGATGTCTCATGGTTACCTTCAGAAGTCTTTGTGGGAACCAGCGTGGATCTTAGTTACAACTGCTAAGATCATCAACCTCAGGGCAGAAATCTTCTTCCATATCCCCCTGAGGAAAATAGTACGCACCGTTACCATTTAAAATAAAAAACTTCTTGATTGAAGAAACTAAAACTAACACCTCACTTTACCATGTCTTCCTAGTATAACACAGGCAAAGAGAATGACTGGGGGTGGAGGGGAAGGGAGGGGCCATAAATACAGCTCTGCTGTGGTGCTCTTTGCCACTTCCTGTTAGCAGGAGGTTAATATCCCACAAGTAAGGGTAAAGTAAAAGAAATGCAGAGCGCTCTCATACAGCACAGTGCTGTAGTGTTACAATACAGTCATCTCATGAGGTGCAGAGCAATCCTTTGCTGAACAGAACAGTTTAGAAGCACACAGAGCAATCTCATAAAATACACAGCAATATGATCCTGGCCCCTTACGACACTAAAGGGATTTATGTAATTCTGTAGCAGAGAAATGCAAACACTGCCAGTATTATCCGGGATCATGTTCAGATGAGCCCTGAAGAAAACAGATCAACTTTAATTAGGGCCACGAGGTAGGATACTGAAACAGAGTAGTGTAGTAAGAACCGGCAGGGGCAATTAGACATTCAGCAACAGAAAAAAAAATAAGTGGCCACTTTTACCACCAGAGACATTTAGGTCCAACTCTGGAGAGTAGACCTAATTCCTTCACAAATATATCTGGAACACTCCATTGGTAGGTGAAAAAAATGCTAAAATATCATCTCATTTAGAGGTAAGAGACAGAAATACTCTGCTGTAGTGTAGCTTGTGGGATAATCTTTTGCTTTACAGCAGAGTATTTAAGTCTCATACTTCCACATCAGATGCTATTTTAGCATTTTGTCACCTACCAGCAAAGTGCCCACTACCTACTTGCATTTGTTGATTGCTCCTAAATTATCAATAAAAACCTTATTTAACCTTATTTAGTTTTTAAAAAAAAATTACTTTTCGAATCAGGACAAGTAGATTGTTACAAAGGAAAAGTAGATTGGGCTCCCGCTTTAGTCCCTTGGACAAGTAGTTTTTTTTTTGTTTTTTTTTTTAAATCGACACCCCTGCCAAAGAGAAAAGGTTACTAGTCCACTCTTGTTAAAGATAGGAGAAAAAGTCAAATTTGTTACACGACCGCTGCAATTTCTTACTAGTGTGGGACTATATATATATACATACATATTACACACACACACACACACACACAGTACCTCACAAAAGTACCTCATATTTTTGTAAATATTTTATTATATCGTTTCATGTGGCAACACTGAAGAAATGACACTTTGCTACAATGTAAAGTAGTGAGTGTACAGCCTGTATAACAGTGTAAATTTGCTGTCCCCTCAAAATAACAACACACAGCTATTAATGTCTAAACTGTTGGCAACAAAAGTGAGTACACCCCTAAGTGGAAATGTCCAAATTGGGCTCAATAAGCCATTTTCCCTCCCCGGTGTCATGTGACTCGTTAGTGTTACAAGGTCTTAGGTGTGAATGGGGAGCAGGTGTGTTAAATTTGGTGTTATTGCTTTCACACTCTCTCATACTGGTCACTGGAAGTTCAACATGGCACCTCATGGCAAAGAACTCTCTGAAGATCTGAAAAAAAAGAATTGTTGCGCTACATAAAGATGGCTTAGGCTATAAGAAGATTGCCAAGACCCTGACACTGAGCTGCTGCACAGTGGGCAAAACCATACATCGGTTTCACAGGACAGGTTCCACTCATAATAGGTCTCGCCATGGTCAACCAAAGAAGTTGAGTGCACGTGCTCAGCGTCATATCCAGAGGTTGTCTTTGGGAAATAGACTTATGAGTGCTGCCAGCATTGCTGCAGAGATTGAAGGGGTGGGGGGTCAGCCTGTCAGTGCTCAGACCATACGCCGCACACTGCATCAAATTGGTCTGCATGGCTGTCGTAACAGAAGGAAGCCCTTTCTAAAGATGATGCACAAGAAAGCCTGCAAACAGTTTGCTGAAGACAAGCAGACTAAGGACATGGATTACTGGAACCAAGATAAACTTATTTGGTTCAGATGGTGTCAAGCGTGTGTGGCGGCAACCAGGTGAGGAGTACAAAGACAAGTGTGTCTTGCCTACAGTAAAGCATGGTGGTGGGAGTGTCATGGTCTGTGCCTGTATGAGTGCTGCCGGCACTGGGGAGCTACAGTTCATTGAGGGAACCATGAATGCCAGTATGTACTGTGACATACTGAAGCAGAGCATGATCCCCTCCCTTTGGAGACTGGGCCACAGGGCAGTATTCCAACATAACGACCCCAAACACACCTCCAAGAAGACCACTGCCTTGCTAAAGAAGCTGAAGGTAAAGGTGATGAACTGGCCAAGCATGTCTCCAATCACAAATGCATACACGTACCATGTGACAGCCATCAGCCAATCACAAATGCATATACGCTTATTCTGTGAATTTTTGCACATGCTCAGTAGGAGCTGGTGACTCAAAAAGTTTAAATATAAAAAGACTGTGCACTTTTTAAATGGAAGTAAATTGGAAAGTTGTTTAAAATTGCATGCTCTATCTGAATAATGAAAGTTTAATTTTAACTTGAGTGTCCCTTTAAGAGAACAGGTATAAATGAACAGCCCAGGCAAGTAACAAGTCACCTTGATAAAGGCAGTTAATGCCGAAACGCGTAGGAAAGTGACTTGTTTTTCATCCTTATGTGAGCCACTGTGGATTACAACATATATACTCGTTTGTCCCACTGGATGCAATCGCAAGCGAGTAAGGAATTTACTACTTGAAACCCGTTCGCTGCAGAGCCTTAACATACCGGTTACCCGATTGGTACCTACTAGCCAGACACTTTTGCACAGACAACAGTGAGGAGAAATCGAAGAAAGATCCAGCTAGCTTCCTTGAGCACCGTTTACCATACTACTTCGGAGGTCCGGTAAGGCCACATACACCTAGATCAGGTAAGACTTAATGTGAGCACGGATGGCCTAGAGCCAGTGTTTATTTTTGTTTTAACATCCGGATACTAATGACTGTGTTCCGAAATTAACCCAGTACTCTACACTAACGCTACAAAGGAAAGCCAGCGAATTTCTTGAAACTTTATCATATACCACTTGTCTATAAAGCATCTGTGGGGCATCCTCAAACGGAAGGTGGGGGAGCACAAGGTCTCTAACATCCACCAGCTCCGTGATGTCGTCATGGAGGAGTGGAAGAGGACTCCAGTGGCAACCTGTAAAGGTCTGGTGAACTCCATGCCCAAGAGGGTTAAAGGGACACTGAATCCAAATGTTCTCTTTTGTGATTCAGATAGAGCATGACATTTTAAGCAACTTTCTAATTTACTCCTATTGTCAAATGTTCTTCATTCTCTTGGTATCTTTATTTGAAATGCAAGAATGTAAGTTTAGATGCCGGCCCATTTTTGGTGAACAACCTGGGTTGTTCTTGCTGATTGGTGGATAAATTCATCCACCAATAATAAAGTGCTGTCCAGAGTTCTGAACCCCAAAAAAACCTTAGATGCCTTCTTTTTCAAATAAAGATAGCAAGAGAACAAAGAAAAACATAATTTAAGTAAGAACTTACCTGATAAATTCATTTCTTTCATATTAGCAAGAGTCCATGAGCTAGTGACGTATGGGATATACATTCCTACCAGGAGGGGCAAAGTTTCCCAAACCTTAAAATGCCTATAAATACACCCCTCACCCCACCCACAATTCAGTTTAACGAATAGCCAAGAAGTGGGGTGATAAGAAAAAAGTGCGAAAGCATATAAAATAAGGAATTGGAATAATTGTGCTTTATACAAAAAAAACAGAATTTATGTTTACCTGATAAATTACTTTCTCCAACGGTGTGTCCGGTCCACGGCGTCATCCTTACTTGTGGGATATTCTCTTCCCCAACAGGAAATGGCAAAGAGCCCAGCAAAGCTGGTCACATGATCCCTCCTAGGCTCCGCCTACCCCAGTCATTCGACCGACGTTAAGGAGGAATATTTGCATAGGAGAAACCATATGATACCGTGGTGACTGTAGTTAAAGAAAATAAACCATCAGACCTGATTAAAAAACCAGAGCGGGCCGTGGACCGGACACACCGTTGGAGAAAGTAATTTATCAGGTAAACATAAATTCTGTTTTCTCCAACATAGGTGTGTCCGGTCCACGGCGTCATCCTTACTTGTGGGAACCAATACCAAAGCTTTAGGACACGGATGATGGGAGGGAGCAAATCAGGTCACCTAGATGGAAGGCACCACGGCTTGCAAAACCTTTCTCCCAAAAATAGCCTCAGAAGAAGCAAAAGTATCAAACTTGTAAAATTTGGTAAAAGTGTGCAGTGAAGACCAAGTCGCTGCCCTACATATCTGATCAACAGAAGCCTCGTTCTTGAAGGCCCATGTGGAAGCCACAGCCCTAGTGGAATGAGCTGTGATTCTTTCGGGAGGCTGCCGTCCGGCAGTCTCGTAAGCCAATCTGATGATGCTTTTAATCCAAAAAGAGAGAGAGGTAGAAGTTGCTTTTTGACCTCTCCTTTTACCGGAATAAACAACAAACAAGGAAGATGTTTGTCTAAAATCCTTTGTAGCATCTAAATAGAATTTTAGAGCGCGAACAACATCCAAATTGTGCAACAAACGTTCCTTCTTCGAAACTGGTTTCGGACACAGAGAAGGTACGATAATCTCCTGGTTAATGTTTTTGTTAGAAACAACTTTTGGAAGAAAACCAGGTTTAGTACGTAAAACCACCTTATCTGCATGGAACACCAGATAAGGAGGAGAACACTGCAGAGCAGATAATTCTGAAACTCTTCTAGCAGAAGAAATTGCAACCAAAAACAAAACTTTCCAAGATAATAACTTAATATCAACGGAATGTAAGGGTTCAAACGGAACCCCCTGAAGAACTGAAAGAACTAAGTTGAGACTCCAAGGAGGAGTCAAAGGTTTGTAAACAGGCTTGATTCTAACCAGAGCCTGAACAAAGGCTTGAACATCTGGCACAGCTGCCAGCTTTTTGTGAAGTAACACAGACAAGGCAGAAATCTGTCCCTTCAGGGAACTTGCAGATAATCCTTTTTCCAATCCTTCTTGAAGGAAGGATAGAATCTTAGGAATCTTAACCTTGTCCCAAGGGAATCCTTTAGATTCACACCAACAGATATATTTTTTCCAAATTTTGTGGTAAATCTTTCTAGTTACAGGCTTTCTGGCCTGAACAAGAGTATCGATAACAGAATCTGAGAACCCTCGCTTCGATAAGATCAAGCGTTCAATCTCCAAGCAGTCAGCTGGAGTGAGCCCAGATTCGGATGTTCGAACGGACCTTGAACAAGAAGGTCTCGTCTCAAAGGTAGCTTCCATGGTGGAGCCGATGACATATTCACCAGATCTGCATACCAAGTCCTGCGTGGCCACGCAGGAGCTATCAAGATCACCGACGCCCTTTCCTGATTGATCCTGGCTACCAGCCTGGGGATGAGAGGAAACGGCGGAAATACATAAGCTAGTTTGAAGGTCCAAGGTGCTACTAGTGCATCCACTAGAGCCGCCTTGGGATCCCTGGATCTGGACCCGTAGCAAGGAACTTTGAAGATCTGACGAGAGGCCATCAGATCCATGTCTGGAATGCCCCACAGTTGAGTGACTTGGGCAAAGATTTCCGGATGGAGTTCCCACTCCCCCGGATGCAATGTCTGACGACTCAGAAAATCCGCTTCCCAATTTTCCACTCCTGGGATGTGGATAGCAGACAGGTGGCAGGAGTGAGACTCCGCCCATAGAATGATTTTGGTCACTTCTTCCATCGCCAGGGAACTCCTTGTTCCCCCCTGATGGTTGATGTACGCAACAGTTGTCATGTTGTCTGATTGAAACCGTATGAACTTGGCCCTCGCTAGCTGAGGCCAAGCCTTGAGAGCATTGAATATCGCTCTCAGTTCCAGAATATTTATCGGTAGAAGAGATTCTTCCCGAGACCAAAGACCCTGAGCTTTCAGGGATCCCCAGACCGCGCCCCAGCCCATCAGACTGGCGTCGGTCGTGACAATGACCCACTCTGGTCTGCGGAAGGTCATCCCTTGTGACAGGTTGTCCAGGGACAGCCACCAACGGAGTGAGTCTCTGGTCCTCTGATTTACTTGTATCCTCGGAGACAAGTTTGTATAGTCCCCATTCCACTGACTGAGCATGCACAGTTGTAATGGTCTTAGATGAATGCGCGCAAAAGGAACTATGTCCATTGCCGCTACCATCAAACCTATCACTTCCATGCACTGCGCTATGGAAGGAAGAGGAACGGAATGAAGTATCCGACAAGAGTCTAGAAGTTTTGTTTTTCTGGCCTCTGTCAGAAAAATCCTCATTTCTAAGGAGTCTATTATTGTTCCCAAGAAGGGAACCCTTGTTGACGGAGATAGAGAACTCTTTTCCACGTTCACTTTCCATCCGTGAGATCTGAGAAAGGCCAGGACGATGTCCGTGTGAGCCTTTGCTTGAGGAAGGGACGACGCTTGAATCAGAATGTCGTCCAAGTAAGGTACTACAGCAATGCCCCTTGGTCTTAGCACAGCTAGAAGGGACCCTAGTACCTTTGTGAAAATCCTTGGAGCAGTGGCTAATCCGAAAGGAAGCGCCACGAACTGGTAATGCTTGTCCAGGAATGCGAACCTTAGGAACCGATGATGTTCCTTGTGGATAGGAATATGTAGATACGCATCCTTTAAATCCACCGTGGTCATGAATTGACCTTCCTGGATGGAAGGAAGAATTGTTCGAATGGTTTCCATTTTGAACGATGGAACCTTGAGAAACTTGTTTAAGATCTTGAGATCTAAGATTGGTCTGAACGTTCCCTCTTTTTTGGGAACTATGAACAGATTGGAGTAGAACCCCATCCCTTGTTCTCCTAATGGAACAGGATGAATCACTCCCATTTTTAACAGGTCTTCTACACAACGTAAGAATGCCTGTCTTTTTATGTGGTCTGAAGACAACTGAGACCTGTGGAACCTCCCCCTTGGGGGAAGCCCCTTGAATTCCAGAAGATAACCTTGGGAGACTATTTCTAGCGCCCAAGGATCCAGAACATCTCTTGCCCAAGCCTGAGCGAAGAGAGAGAGTCTGCCCCCCACCAGATCCGGTCCCGGATCGGGGGCCAACATTTCATGCTGTCTTGGTAGCAGTGGCAGGTTTCTTGGCCTGCTTTCCCTTGTTCCAGCCTTGCATTGGTCTCCAAGCTGGCTTGGCTTGAGAAGTATTACCCTCTTGCTTAGAGGACGTAGCACTTTGGGCTGGTCCGTTTCTACGAAAGGGACGAAAATTAGGTTTATTTTTGGCCTTGAAAGGCCGATCCTGAGGAAGGGCGTGGCCCTTACCCCCAGTGATATCAGAGATAATCTCTTTCAAGTCAGGGCCAAACAGCGTTTTTCCCTTGAAAGGAATGTTAAGTAGCTTGTTCTTGGAAGACGCATCAGCTGACCAAGATTTCAACCAAAGCGCTCTGCGCGCCACAATAGCAAACCCAGAATTCTTAGCCGCTAACCTAGCCAATTGCAAAGTGGCGTCTAGGGTGAAAGAATTAGCCAATTTGAGAGCATTGATTCTGTCCATAATCTCCTCATAAGGAGGAGAATCACTATCGACCGCCTTTACCAGCTCATCGAACCAGAAACACGCGGCTGTAGCGACAGGGACAATGCATGAAATTGGTTGTAGAAGGTAACCCTGCTGAACAAACATCTTTTTAAGTAAACCTTCTAATTTTTTATCCATAGGATCTTTGAAAGCACAACTATCTTCTATGGGTATAGTGGTGCGTTTGTTTAAAGTGGAAACCGCTCCCTCGACCTTGGGGACTGTCTGCCATAAGTCCTTTCTGGGGTCGACCATAGGAAACAATTTTTTAAATATGGGGGGAGGGACGAAAGGAATACCGGGCCTTTCCCATTCTTTATTTACAATGTCCGCCACCCGCTTGGGTATAGGAAAAGCTTCTGGGAGCCCCGGGACCTCTAGGAACTTGTCCATTTTACATAGTTTCTCTGGGATGACCAACTTGTCACAATCATCCAGAGTGGATAATACCTCCTTAAGCAGAATGCGGAGATGTTCCAACTTAAATTTAAACGTAATCACATCAGGTTCAGCTTGTTGAGAAATGTTCCCTGAATCAGTAATTTCTCCCTCAGACAAAACCTCCCTGGCCCCATCAGACTGGTTTAGGGGCCCTTCAGAACCATTATTATCAGCGTCGTCATGCTCTTCAGTATCTAAAACAGAGCAGTCGCGCTTACGCTGATAAGTGTGCATTTTGGCTAAAATGTTTTTGACAGAATTATCCATTACAGCCGTTAATTGTTGCATAGTAAGGAGTATTGGCGCGCTAGATGTACTAGGGGCCTCCTGAGTGGGCAAGACTCGTGTAGACGAAGGAGGGAATGATGCAGTACCATGCTTACTCCCCTCACTTGAGGAATCATCTTGGGCATCATCGTCATTGTCACATAAATCACATTTATTTAAATGAGAAGGAACTCTGGCTTCCCCACATTCAGAACACAGTCTATCTGGTAGTTCAGACATGTTAAACAGGCATAAACTTGATAACAAAGTACAAAAAACGTTTTAAAATAAAACCGTTACTGTCACTTTAAATTTTAAACTGAACACACTTTATTACTGCAATTGCGAAAAAATATGAAGGAATTGTTCAAAATTCACCACAGTGTCTTAAAGCCTTAAAAGTATTGCACACCAAATTTGGAAGCTTTAACCCTTAAAATAACGGAACCGGAGCCGTTTTTAACTTTAACCCCTTTACAGTCCCTGGAATCTGCTTTGCTGAGACCCAACCAAGCCCAAAGGGGAATACGATACCAAATGACGCCTTCAGAAAGTCTTTTCTATGTATCAGAGCTCCTCACACATGCGACTGCATGTCATGCCTCTCAAAAACAAGTGCGCAACACCGGCGCGAAAATGAGGCTCTGCCTATGATTTGGGAAAGCCCCTAAGAATAAGGTGTCTAAAACAGTGCCTGCCGATATAATCTTATCAAAATACCCAGATTAAATGATTCCTCAAGGCTAAATATGTGTTAATAATGAATCGATTTAGCCCAGAAAAAGTCTACAGTCTTAATAAGCCCTTGTGAAGCCCTTATTTACTATCTTAATAAACATGGCTTACCGGATCCCATAGGGAAAATGACAGCTTCCAGCAGTACATCGTCTTGTTAGAATGTGTCATACCTCAAGCAGCAAGAGACTGCTCACTGTTCCCCCAACTGAAGTTAATTCCTCTCAACAGTCCTGTGTGGAACAGCCATTGATTTTAGTAACTGTTGCTAAAATCATTTTCCTCATACAAACAGAAATCTTCATCTCTTTTCTGTTTCTGAGTAAATAGTACATACCAGCACTATTTTAAAATAACAAACTCTTGATTGAATAATAAAAACTACAGTTAAACACTAAAAAACTCTAAGCCATCTCCGTGGAGATGTTGCCTGTACAACGGCAAAGAGAATGACTGGGGTAGGCGGAGCCTAGGAGGGATCATGTGACCAGCTTTGCTGGGCTCTTTGCCATTTCCTGTTGGGGAAGAGAATATCCCACAAGTAAGGATGACGCCGTGGACCGGACACACCTATGTTGGAGAAATCAAAACCACCACAAAAAAGGGCGGGCCTCATGGACTCTTGCTAATATGAAAGAAATGAATTTATCAGGTAAGTTCTTACATAAATTATGTTTTCTTTCATGTAATTAGCAAGAGTCCATGAGCTAGTGACGTATGGGATAATGATTACCCAAGATGTGGATCTTTCCACACAAGAGTCACTAGAGAGGGAGGGATAAAATAAAGACAGCCAATTCCTGCTGAAAATAATCCACACCCAGAATAAAATTTTTAATGAAAAAACATAAGCAGAAGATTCAAACTGAAATCACTGCCTGAAGTACGTTTCTACCAAAAACTGCTTCAGAAGAAGAAAACACATCAAAATGGTAGAATTTAGTAAAAACATAATTTATGCTTACCTGATAAATTCCTTTCTTCTGTAGTGTGATCAGTCCACGGGTCATCATTACTTGTGGGATATTATCTGCTCCCCTACAGGAAGTGCAAGAGGATTCACCCAGCAGAGTTGCTATATAGCTCCTCCCCTCTACGTCACTTCCAGTCATTCGACCAAGGACCAACGAGAAAGGAGAAGCCAAGGGTGTAGTGGTGACTGGAGTATAATTTAAAAAATATTTACCTGCCTTAAAAAACAGGGCGGGCCGTGGACTGATCACACTACAGAAGAAAGGAATTTATCAGGTAAGCATAAATTATGTTTTCTTCTGTTAAGTGTGATCAGTCCACGGGTCATCATTACTTGTGGGATACCAATACCAAAGCAAAAGTACACGGATGACGGGAGGGATAGGCAGGCTCTTTATACAGAAGGAACCACTGCCTGAAGAACCTTTCTCCCAAAAATAGCCTCCGAGGAAGCAAAAGTGTCAAATTTGTAAAATTTGGAAAAAGTATGAAGCGAAGACCAAGTTGCAGCCTTGCAAATCTGTTCAACAGAGGCCTCATTCTTAAAGGCCCAAGTGGAAGCCACAGCTCTAGTGGAATGAGCTGTAATTCTTTCAGGAGGCTGCTGTCCAGCAGTCTCATAAGCTAAACGAATTATGCTACGAAGCCAAAAAGAGAGAGAGGTAGCAGAAGCTTTTTGACCTCTCCTCTGACCAGAGTAAACGACAAACAGGGAAGACGTTTGTCGAAAATCTTTAGTTGCCTGTAAATAAAATTTAAGGGCACGAACTACATCCAGATTGTGCAAAAGACGTTCCTTCCTCGAAGAAGGATTTGGGCACAAGGATGGAACAACAATCTCCTGATTGATATTCCTGTTAGTGACTACCTTAGGTAAGAACCCAGGTTTAGTACGCAGAACTACCTTATCCGAGTGAAAAATCAAATAAGGAGAATCACAATGTAAGGCTGATAACTCAGAGACTCTTCGAGCCGAGGAAATAGCCATTAAAAATAGAACTTTCCAAGATAACAACTTTATAACAATGGAACGAAGGGGTTCAAACGGAACACCCTGTAAAACGTTAAGAACAAGGTTTAAACTCCATGGTGGAGCCACAGCTTTAAACACAGGTTTAATCCTGGCCAAAGCCTGACAAAAAGCCTGAACGTCTGGAACTTCTTGACAGACGCTTGTGTAACAGAATGGACAGAGCTGAGATCTGTCCCTTTAAGGAACTAGCGGATAACCCCTTTTCTAAACCTTCTTGTAGAAAAGACAATATCCTAGGAATCCTAACCTTACTCCAAGAGTAACCTTTGGATTCGCACCAATATAGGTATTTACGCCATATTTTATGGTAAATCTTTCTGGTAACAGGCTTCCTAGCCTGTTTTAAGGTATCAATAACTGACTCAGAAAAACCACGCTTTGATAAGATCAAGCGTTCAATTTCCAAGCAGTCAGCTTCAGAGAAGTTAGATTTTGATGTTTGAAAGGACCCTGAATCAGAAGGTCCTGTTTCAGAGGTAACGACCAAGGTGGACAGAATGACATGTCCACCAGATCTGCATACCAAGTCCTGCATGGCCATGCAGGCGCTATTAGAATCACTGATGCTTTCTCCTGTTTGATTCTGGCAATCAATCGAGGAAGCATCGGGAAAGGTGGAAACACATAAGCCATCCTGAAGGTCCATGGTGCTGTCAAGGCATCTATCAGGACCGCTCCCGGATCCCTGGATCTGGACCCGTAGCGCGGAAGCTTGGCGTTCTGTCGAGACGCCATGAGATCTATCTCTGGTTTGCCCCAACGTCGAAGTATTTGGGCAAAGACCTCTGGATGAAGTTCCCACTCCCCCGGATGAAAAGTCTGACGACTTAAGAAATCCGCCTCCCAGTTCTCCACTCCCGGGATGTGGATTGCAGACAGGTGGCAAGAGTGAGACTCTGCCCAGCGAATTATCTTCGATACTTCCATCATTGCTAGGGAGCTTCTTGTCCCTCCCTGATGGTTGATATAAGCTACAGTCGTGATGTTGTCCGACTGGAACCTGATGAACCCCCGAGTTGTTAACTGGGGTCAAGCCAGAAGAGCATTGAGGACTGCTCTCAATTCCAGAATGTTTATTGGAAGAAGACTCTCCTACTGATTCCATAGTCCCTGAGCCTTCAGAGAATTCCAGACAGCGCCCCAACCTAGTAGGCTGGCGTCTGTTGTTACAATTGACCAGTCTGGCCTGCTGAATGGCATTCCCCTGGCCAGATGTGGCCGATAAAGCCACCATAGAAGAGAATTTCTGGTCTCTTGATTCAGATTTAGAGTGGGGGACAAATCTGAGTAATCCCCATTCCACTGACTTAGCATGCACAGTTGCAGTGGTCTGAGATGTAGGCGTGCAAAAGGAACTATGTCCATTGCTGCTACCATTAGTCCGATTACCTCCATGCATTGAGCTACTGACGGGTGTTGAATAGAATGAAGGACACGGCATGCACTTTGAAGTTTTGTTAACCTGTCCTCTGTCAGGTAAATCTTCATTTCTACAGAATCTATCAGAGTCCCCAGGAAGGGAACTCTTGTGAGTGGAAAGAGAGAACTTTTCTTTTCGTTCACTTTCCATCCATGCGACCTTAGAAATGCCAGTACTATCTCTGTATGAGATTTGGCAGTTTGAAGGCTTGAAGCTTGTATCAGTATGTCGTCTAAGTACGGAGCTACTGAAATTCCTCGCGGTCTTAGTACCGCCAGAAGAGTGCCCAGAACCTTTGTGAAGATTCTTGGAGCCGTAGCCAGTCCGAATGGAAGAGCTACAAACTGGTAATGCCTGTCTAAAAAGGCAAACCTTAGATACCGGTAATGGCTTTTGTGAATCGGTATGTGAAGGTAAGCATCCTTTAAATCCACTGTGGTCATGTACTGACCCTCTTGGATCATGGGCAAAAATGTTCGAATAGTTTCCATCTTGAACGATGGAACTCTTAGGAATTTGTTTAGGATCTTTAAATCCAAGATTGGCCTGAAGGTTCCCTCTTTTTTGGGAACTACAAACAGATTTGAGTAAAACCCTTGTCCTTGTTCCAACCGCGGAACTGGATGGATCACTCCCATTAATAAAAGATCTTGTACGCAGCGTAGAAACGCTTCCTTCTTTGTTAGGTTTGTTGACAACCTTGACAGATGAAATCTCCCTCTTGGGGGAGAGGATTTGAAGTCCAGAAGGTATCCCTGAGATATGATCTCTAACGCCCAGGGATCCTGAACATCTCTTGCCCAAGCCTGGGCGAAGAGGGAAAGTCTGCCCCCCACTAGATCCGGTCCCGGATCGGGGGCCCTCAATTCATGCTGTCTTAGGGGCAGCAGCAGGTTTTCTGGCCTGTTTGCCCCTGTTCCAGGACTGGTTAGGTTTCCAGCCTTGTCTGTAGCGAGCAACAGCTCCTTCCTGTTTTGGTGCAGAGGAAGTTGATGCTGCTCCTGCTTTGAAATTACGAAAGGAACGAAAATTGGACTGTCTAGCCTTGGCTTTGGCCTTGTCCTGAGGCAGGGCATGACCTTTACCTCCTGTAATGTCAGCAATAATCTCTTTCAAGCCGGGCCCGAATAAGGTCTGCCCTTTGAAAGGAATATTAAGCAATTTAGATTTAGACGTAACATCAGCTGACCAGGATTTCAGCCACAGAGCTCTGCGTGCCTGAATGGCGAATCCTGAATTTTTAGCCGCAAGTTTAGTTAAATGTACTACGGCATCTGAAATAAATGAATTAGCTAACTTAAGGAATTTAAGTTTGTGTGTGATGTCATCTAGTGTGGATGATAGAAGTGTCTCTTCCAGAGACTCAAACCAAAATGCTGCTGCAGCCGTGACAGGCGCAATACATGCAAGAGGTTGCAATATAAACCCTTGTTGAACAAACATTTTCTTAAGGTAACCCTCTAATTTTTTATCCATTGGATCTGAAAAAGCACAGCTATCCTCCACTGGGATAGTGGTACGCTTAGCTAAAGTAGAAACTGCTCCCTCCACCTTAGGGACCATTTGCCATAAGTCCCGTGTGGCGGCGTCTATTGGAAACATCTTTCTGAATATAGGAGGGGGTGAGAAAGGCACACCGGGTCTATCCCACTCCTTAGTAACAATGTCAGTAAGTCTCTTAGGTATAGGAAAAACGTCAGTACTCGTCGGTACCGCAAAAACATAATTTATGCTTACCTGATAAATTCCTTTCTTCTGTTGTGTGATCAGTCCACGGGTCATCATTACTTCTGGGATATAACTCCTCCCCAACAGGAAATGCAAGAGGATTCACCCAGCAGAGCTGCATATAGCTCCTCCCCTCTACGTCAGTCCCAGTCATTCGACCAAGAATCAACGAGAAAGGAGTAACCAAGGGTGAAGTGGTGACTGGAGTACAATTTAAAAGATATTTACCTGCCTTAAAACAGGGCGGGCCGTGGACTGATCACACAACAGAAGAAAGGAATTTATCAGGTAAGCATAAATTATGTTTTCTTCTGTTATGTGTGATCAGTCCACGGGTCATCATTACTTCTGGGATACCAATACCAAAGCAAAAGTACACGGATGACGGGAGGGATAGGCAGGCTCATTATACAGAAGGAACCACTGCCTGAAGAACCTTTCTCCCAAAAATAGCCTCCGAAGAAGCAAAAGTGTCAAATTTGTAAAATTTGGAAAAAGTATGAAGCGAAGACCAAGTTGCAGCCTTGCAAATCTGTTCAACAGAGGCCTCATTCTTAAAGGCCCAAGTGGAAGCCACAGCTCTAGTGGAGTGAGCTGTAATTCTTTCAGGAGGCTGCTGTCCAGCAGTCTCATAGGCTAAACGTATTATGCTACGAAGCCAAAAAGAGAGAGAGGTAGCAGAAGCTTTTTGACCTCTCCTCTGTCCAGAATAAACGACAAACAGGGAAGAAGTTTGGCGAAAATCTTTAGTTGCCTGCAAGTAGAACTTGAGGGCACGAACTACATCCAGATTGTGTAGAAGACGTTCCTTCTTTGAAGAAGGATTTGGACACAAGGATGGAACAACAATCTCTTGATTGATATTCCTGTTAGTGACTACCTTAGGTAAGAACCCAGGTTTAGTACGCAGAACTACCTTGTCTGAGTGAAAAATCAGATAAGGAGAATCACAATGTAAGGCTGATAACTCAGAGACTCTTCGAGCCGAGGAAATAGCCATTAAAAACAGAACTTTCCAAGATAACAATTTTATATCAATGGAATGAAGGGGTTCAAACGGAACACCCTGTAAAACGTTAAGAACTAAGTATAAACTCCATGGCGGAGCAACAGCTTTAAACACAGGCTTGATCCTAGCTAAAGCCTGACAAAAGGCCTGGACGTCTGGATTTTCTGACAGACGCCTGTGTAACAAGATGGACAGAGCTGAAATCTGTCCCTTTAATGAACTAGCTGATAAACCCTTTTCTAAACCTTCTTGTAGAAAGGACAATATCCTAGGGATCCTAACCTTACTCCAGGAGTAACGTTTGGATTCGCACCAGTATAGGTATTTACGCCATATTTTATGGTAAATCTTTCTGGTAACAGGCTTCCTAGCCTGTATCAGGGTATCAATAACCGACTCAGAAAAACCACGTTTTGATAAAATCAAGCGTTCAATTTCCAAGCAGTCAGCTTCAGAGAAGTTAGATTTTGATGTTTGAATGGACCCTGTATCAGAAGGTCCTGTCTTAGAGGTAGAGACCAAGGCGGACAGGATGACATGTCCACTAGATCTGCATACCAAGTCCTGCGTGGCCATGCAGGCGCTATTAGAATCACTGATGCTCTCTCCTGTTTGATTTTGGCAATCAATCGAGGAAGCAGCGGGAAGGGTGGAAACACATAAGCCATCCCGAAGTTCCAAGGTGCTGTCAAAGCATCTATCAGAACCGCTCCCGGATCCCTGGATCTGGACCCGTAGTGAGGAAGTTTGGCGTTCTGGCGAGACGCCATGAGATCTATCTCTGGTTTGCCCCAACGTCGAAGTATTTGGGCAAAGACCTCCGGATGAAGTTCCCACTCCCCCGGATGAAAAGTCTGGCGACTCAAGAAATCCGCCTCCCAGTTCTCCACTCCCGGGATGTGGATTGCTGACAGGTGGCAAGAGTGAGACTCTGCCCAGCGAATTATCTTTGATACTTCCATCATTGCTAGGGAGCTTCTTGTCCCTCCCTGATGGTTGATGTAAGCTACAGTCGTGATGTTGTCCGACTGAAACCTGATGAACCCCCGAGTTGTTAATTGGGGCCAAGCCAGAAGGGCATTGAGAACTGCTCTCAATTCCAGAATGTTTATTGGAAGGAGACTCTCCTCCTGATTCCATAGTCCCTGAGCCTTCAGAGAATTCCAGACAGCGCCCCAACCTAGTAGGCTGGCGTCTGTTGTTACAATTGTCCAGTCTGGCCTGCTGAATGGCATCCCCCTGGACAGGTGTGGCCGATAAAGCCACCATAGAAGAGAATTTCTGGTCTCTTGATTCAGATTCAGAGTAGGGGACAAATCTGAGTAATCCCCATTCCACTGACTTAGCATGCACAATTGCAGCGGTCTGAGGTGTAGGCGTGCAAAAGGTACTATGTCCATTGCCGCTACCATTAAGCCGATCACCTCCATGCATTGAGCTACTGACGGGTGTTGAATGGAATGAAGGACACGGCATGCATTTTGAAGCTTTGTAAACCTGTCTTCTGTCAGGTAAATCTTCATTTCTACAGAATCTTTAAGAGTCCCCAAGAATGGAACTCTTGTGAGAGGAAAAAGAGAACTCTTCTTTTCGTTCACTTTCCATCCATGCGACCTTAGAAATGCCAGAACTAACTCTGTATGAGACTTGGCAGTTTGAAAGCTTGAAGCTTGTATTAGAATGTCGTCTAGGTACGGAGCTACCGAAATCCCTCGCGGTCTTAGTACCGCCAGAAGGGCACCCAGAACCTTTGTGAAGATTCTTGGGGCCGTAGCCAATCCGAATGGAAGAGCTACAAACTGGTAGTGCCTGTCTAGGAAGGCAAACCGTAGATACCGGTGATGATCTTTGTGAATCGGTATGTGAAGGTAAGCATCTTTTAAATCCACTGTGGTCATGTACTGACCCTTTTGGATCATGGGTAAGATTGTCCGAATAGTTTCCATTTTGAACGATGGAACTCTTAGGAATTTGTTTAGAATCTTTAAATCTAAGATTGGCCTGAAAGTTCCCTCTTTTTTGGGAACCACAAACAGGTTTGAGTAGAACCCTTGTCCTTGTTCCGACCGCGGAACCGGATGGATCACTCCCATTAATAACAGATCTTGTACACAGCGTAGAAACGCTTCTTTCTTTATCTGGTTTGTTGACAACCTTGACAGATGAAATCTCCCTCTTGGGGGAGATAATTTGAAGTCTAGAAGGTATCCCTGAGATATGATCTCTAGCGCCCAGGGATCCTGAACATCTCTTGCCCAGGCCTGGGCGAAGAGAGAAAGTCTGCCCCCCACTAGATCCGGTCCCGGATCGGGGGCTCTCGGTTCATGCTGTCTTTGGGGCAGCAGCAGGTTTCCTGGCCTGCTTGCCCTTGTTCCAGGACTGGTTAGGCTTCCAGCCTTGCCTGTAACGAGCAACAGCTCCCTCCTGTTTTGGTGCAGTGGAGGTTGATGCTGCTCCTGTTTTGAAATTCCGAAAGGGACGAAAATTAGACTGTCTAGCCTTAGCTTTGGCTTTGTCTTGAGGTAGGGCGTGGCCCTTACCTCCTGTAATGTCAGCGATAATTTCTTTCAAACCGGGCCCAAATAAAGACTGCCCCTTGAAAGGTATATTAAGTAATTTGGACTTAGAAGTAACATCAGCTGACCAGGATTTTAGCCACAGCGCCCTACGTGCCTGGATGGCGAATCCTGAGTTCTTAGCCGTAAGTTTGGTTAAATGTACTACAGCCTCCGAAATGAATGAATTAGCTAGTTTAAGGACTCTAAGCCTGTCCGTAATGTCGTCTAGCGTAGATGAACTAAGGTTCTCTTCCAGAGAATCAATCCAAAATGCTGCCGCAGCCGTAATCGGCGCGATACATGCAAGGGGTTGCAATATAAAACCTTGTTGAACAAACATTTTCTTAAGGTAACCCTCTAATTTTTTATCCATTGGATCTGAAAAAGCACAGCTATCCTCCACCGGGATAGTGGTACGCTTAGCTAAAGTAGAAACTGCTCCCTCCACCTTAGGGACCGTTTGCCATAAGTCCCGAGTGGTGGCGTCTATTGGAAACATCTTTCTAAATATTGGAGGGGGTGAGAACGGCACACCGGGTCTATCCCACTCCTTAGTAACAATTTCAGTTAGTCTCTTAGGTATAGGAAAAACGTCAGTACTCGCCGGTACAGCAAAGTATTTATCCAACCTACACAGTTTCTCTGGTATTGCAACGGTGTTACAATCATTGAGAGCTGCTAAAACCTCCCCTAGTAATACACGGAGGTTCTCCAATTTAAATTTAAAATTTGAAATATCTGAATCCAATCTGTTTGGATCAGAACCGTCACCCACAGAATGAAGCTCTCCGTCCTCATGCTCTGCAAGCTGTGACGCAGTATCAGACATGGCCCTAGTATTGTCAGCGCACTCTGTTCTCACCCCAGAGTGATCACGCTTGCCTCTTAGTTCTGGTAATTTAGACAAAACTTCAGTCATAACAGTAGCCATATCTTGTAATGTTATCTGTAATGGCCGCCCAGATGTACAAGGCGCCATAATATCACGCACCTCCCGGGCGGGAGATGCAGGTACTGCCGCGTGAGGCGAGTTAGTCGGCATAACTCTCCCCTCGCTGTTTGGTGAAATTTGTTCAAATTGTACAGATTGACTTTTATTTAAAGTAGCATCAATACAGTTAGTACATAAATTTCTATTGGGCTCCACCTTGGCATTGGAACAAATGACACAGATATCTTCCTCTGAGTCAGACATGTTTAACACACTAGCAATAAACTTGCAACTTGGTTATAATCTTTTTTAGCAAAAACGTACTGTGCCTCAAAGAGGTACTAAACGATTAAATGACAGTTGAAATAATGAACTGAAAAAAAAAACAGTTATAGCATCAAACTTTAAAACAACCCAACTTTTAGCAAAGGTTTGTTCCCATAGTAAAATAACAATAATTAAATTTGACATAAAAATTACAGAGCAACGTTTTTATTCACAGTCAATATAAAATTCTCACAGCTCTGCTGAGAGAATCTACCTCCCTCTAAAGAAGTTTGAAGACCCCTGAGATCTGTCGGAGATGAACCGGATCATGCAGGAAATATAAGAGTAACTGACTGGAAATTTTTGATGCGTAGCAAAGAGCGCCAAAAACGGCCCCTCCCTCACACACAGCAGTGAAGAGAAACGAAACTGTCACAATTAAAACCAAACAACTGCCAAGTGGAAAATAATGCCCAAATATTTATTCACTCAGTACCTCAGAAATGTAAACGATTCTACATTCCAGCAAAAACGTTTAACATGATAAATACTTATTAAAAGGATTAGTGACTTTTAACAGAGTAGTTCCGGTGAAATACCATCCCCAGAATACTGAAGTGTATACATACATGTCATTATAACGGTATGGCAGGATTTTCTCATCAATTCCATTCAGAAAATAAAAACTGCTACATACCTCAATGCAGATTCATCTGCCCGCTGTCCCCTGATCTGAAGCTTTTACCTCCCTCAGATGGCCGAGAACAGCAATATGATCTTAACTACTCCGGTTAAAATCATAGTAAAAAAACTCTGGTAAATTCTTCCTCAAACTCTGCCAGAGAAGTAATAACACGCTCCGGTGCTATTGTAAAATAACAAACTTTTGATTGAAGTCATAAAAACTAAGTATAATCACCATAGTCCTCTCACACATCCTATCTAGTCGTTGGGTGCAAGAGAATGACTGGGACTGACGTAGAGGGGAGGAGCTATATGCAGCTCTGCTGGGTGAATCCTCTTGCATTTCCTGTTGGGGAGGAGTTATATCCCAGAAGTAATGATGACCCGTGGACTGATCACACATAACAGAAGAAATATTTATCCAACCTACACATTTTCTCTGGGATTGCAACTGTGTTACAATCATTCAGAGCCGCTAATACCTCCCCTAGTAACACACGGAGGTTCTCAAGCTTAAATTTAAAATTTGAAATGTCTGAGTCCAGTTTATTTGGATCAGAACCGTCACCCACAGAATGAAGCTCTCCGTCTTCACGTTCTGCAAACTGTGACGCAGTATCAGACATGGCCCTTGCATTATCAGCGCACTCTGTTCTCACCCCAGAGTGATCACGTTTACCTCTTAGTTCTGTTAGTTTAGCCAAAACTTCAGTCATAACAGTAGCCATATCTTGTAATGTGATTTGTAATGGCCGCCCAGATGTACTCGGCGCTACAATATCACGCACCTCCTGAGCGGGAGATGCAGGTACTGACACGTGAGGCGAGTTAGTCGGCATAACTCTCCCCTCGTTGTTTGGTGAAATATGTTCAATTTGTACAGATTGACTGTTTTTTAAAGTAGCATCAATACATTTAGTACATAAATTTCTATTGGGCTCCACTTTGGCATTAACACATATAGCACAGAGATATTCCTCTGAATCAGACATGTTTAACACACTAGCAAATAAACAGCAACTTGAAAATACTTTTCAAAGTAATTTACAAATAATATGAAAACGAACTGTGCCTTTAAGAAGCACAGAAAAAAATTATAACAGTTAAAATAATTAAGTTATAGCATCAATCTTTGTCAGAATATACAGTTTTAGCAAAGGATTGTTCCCCTCAGCAATTAAACAACACAACTTTAGCAAAGGTTTAATCCCATTAGCAAAGATAACAATTTCTGAAAGCAGGAAACAAATTACAGAATAAACGTTTTTATCTCAGTCAAACTATAATTCTCACAGCTCTGCTGAGAGAAATTATGCTGACTGAAATATTTGATGCATAGTAAAAGCGCCCCTCCCCCACACACACAGCAGTGAGGGAGAACAGAAACTGACAGAAAAAACAGATTTAAGCAACTGCCAAGTGGAAAAATAGTGCCCAAACATTTATTCACTCAGTACCTCAGTAAATGAAAACGATTTTACATTCCAGCAAAAACATTAAACATAATCTCTAGTTATTAAACAGCTTATGTCTTTCTTACAGTGTAATTCTAGTGAAGTACCATTCTCCCAGAATACTGAAGTGTAAAGTATACATACATGACATTATATCGGTATGGCAGGATTTTCTCATCAATTCCATTGTCAGAAAATAAAAACTGCTACATACCTCTATGCAGATTCATCTGCCCGCTGTCCCCTGATCTGAAGTTTACCTCACTCCTCAGATGGCCGAGAACAGCAATATGATCTTAACTACTCCGGCTAAAATCATAGCAAAACTCTGGTAGATTCTTCCTCAAACTCTGCCAGAGAGGTAATAACACACTCCGGTGTTATTTTAAAATAACAAACTTTTGATTGAAGATATAAAACTAAGTATAATCACCATAGTCCTCTCACACGACCTATCTAGTTGCTGGGTGCAAGAGAATGACTGGAGGTGACGTAGAGGGGAGGAGCTATATAGCAACTCTGCTGGGTGAATCCTCTTGCACTTCCTGTAGGGGAGCAGATAATATCCCACAAGTAATGATGACCCGTGGACTGATCACACTTAACAGAAGAAAGTATGCAAAGAGGACCAAGTTGCTGTTTTGCAAATCTGATCAACCGAAGCTTCATTCTTAAACGCCCAGGAAGTAGAAACTAACCTAGTAGAATGAGCTGTAATCCTTTGAGGCGGAGTGTTACCCGACTCAACATAGGCATGATGAAATAAAGATTTCAACCAAGATGCCAAAGAAATGGCAGAAGCTTTCTGGTCTTTTCTAGAACCGGAAAAGATGACAGACTAGAAGTCTTTCGGAAAGACTTAATAGCTTCAACATAATATTACAAAGCTCTAACAGCATCCAAAGAATGCAATGATTTCTCCTTAGAATTCATAGGATTAGGACATAATGAAGGAACCACAATTTCTCTACTAATGTTGTTAGAATTCACAACCTTAGGTAAAAAATTGAAAATAAGTTCGCAGCACCGCCTTATCCTGATGCAAAATCAGAAAAGGAGACTCACAAAAAAGAGTAGATAATTCAGAGACTCTTCTGGCAGAAGAGATGGCCAAAAGAAACAAAACTTTCCAAGAAAGTAATATAATGACCAAAGAATGCATGGGTTCAAAAGGAGGAGCTTGAAGAGCCCCCAGAACCAAATTCAAACTCCAAGGAGGAGAAATTGACTTAATGACAGGTTTTATACGAACCAAAGCTTGTACAAACAATGAATATCAGGAAGATTAGCAATCCTTCTGTGAAAAAGAACAGAAAGAGCAGAGATTTGTCTTTCAAGAAACTTGCGGACAAACCTTTATCTAAACCATCCTGAAGAAATATAAGTCTTCCAGACTCTATAATATATCTCTCTAGATACAGATTTACGAGCCTGTCACATAGTATCAATCACAGAGTCAGAGAAACCTCTTTGACCAAGAATCAAGCGTTCAAACTCCACACCTTAAAATTAAGGTTTTGAGATCCTGATGGAAAAAAGAACCTTGAGACAGAAAGACTGGTCTTAACGGAAGAGTCCACAGCTGGCAAGAGGCCATCCGGACAAGATCCGCATACCAAAACCTGTGAGGCCATGCTGGAGCTACCAGCAGGACAAACGAGCATTCCTTAGAATATTGGAGAATACCCTTGGAAGAAGAACTAGAGGCGGAAAGATATAGGCAGGATGACACTTTTAAGGAAGAGATAATGCATCCACTGCCTCCGCCCGAGGATCCCTGGATCCGGACAGATACCAGGGAAGTTTCTTGTTTAGATGAGAAGCCATCAGATCTATTTCTGGGAGTTCCCACATTTGAACAATCTGAGGAAATACCTCTGGGTGAAGACCATTCGCCCAGGTGCAACGTTTGGCGACTGAGATAATCCGCTTTCCAATTGTCCATACCTGGGATATGAACCGCAGAGATTAGACAGGAGCTGGATTCCGCCCAAACCAAAATTCGAGATACTTCTTTCATAGCCAGAGGACTGTGAGTCCCTCCTTGATGATTAATGTATGCCACAGTTGTGACATTGTCTATCTGAAAACAAATGAACAACTCTCTCTTCAGAAGAGGCCAAGACTGAAGAGCTCTGAAATTGCACGGAGTTCCAAAATATTGATCGGAAATCTCACCTCCTGAGATTCCCAAACCCCTTGTGCCGTCAGATACCCCCACACAGCTCCCCAACCTGTAAGACTTGCATCTGTTGAGATTATAGTCCAGGTCGGAAGAACAAAGAAGCCCCCTGAACTAAACGATGGTGATCTGTCCACCATGTCAGAGAGTGTCGTATAATCGGTTTAAAGATATTAAATTAAGTGAGATATCTTTGAGTAATCCCTGCACCATTGGTTCAGCATACAGAGCTGAAGAGGTCGCATGTGAAAACGAGCAAAGGAGATCGCATCTGATGCGGCAGTCCTAAGACCTAAAATTTCCATGCATAAGGCTACCAAAGGGAATGATTGTGACTGAAGGTTTTGACAAGCTGAAAACAGAATTTATGTTTACCTGATAAATTTCTTTCTCCAACGGTGTGTCCGGTCCACGGCGTCATCCTTACTTGTGGGATATTCTCTTCCCCAACAGGAAATGGCAAAGAGCCCAGCAAAGCTGGTCACATGATCCCTCCTAGGCTCCGCCTACCCCAGTCATTCGACCGACGTTAAGGAGGAATAATAGCATAGGAGAAACCATATGGTACCGTGGTGACTGTAGTTAAAGAAAATAAATTATCAGACCTGATTAAAAAACCAGGGCGGGCCGTGGACCGGACACACCGTTGGAGAAAGAAATTTATCAGGTAAACATAAATTCTGTTTTCTCCAACATAGGTGTGTCCGGTCCACGGCGTCATCCTTACTTGTGGGAACCAATACCAAAGCTTTAGGACACGGATGAAGGGAGGGAGCAAATCAGGTCACCTAAATGGAAGGCACCACGGCTTGCAAAACCTTTCTCCCAAAAATAGCCTCAGAAGAAGCAAAAGTATCAAACTTGTAAAATTTGGTAAAAGTGTGCAGTGAAGACCAAGTCGCTGCCCTACATATCTGATCAACAGAAGCCTCGTTCTTGAAGGCCCATGTGGAAGCCACAGCCCTAGTGGAATGAGCCGTGATTCTTTCGGGAGGCTGCCGTCCGGCAGTCTCGTAAGCCAATCTGATGATGCTTTTAATCCAAAAAGAGAGAGAGGTAGAAGTTGCTTTTTGACCTCTCCTTTTACCTGAATAAACAACAAACAGGGAAGATGTTTGTCTAAAATCCTTTGTAGCATCTAAATAGAATTTTAGAGCGCGAACAACATCCAAATTGTGCAACAAGCGTTCCTTCTTTGAAACTGGTTTCGGACACAGAGAAGGTACGATAATCTCCTGGTTAATGTTTTTGTTAGAAACAACTTTTGGAAGAAAACCAGGTTTAGTACGTAAAACCACCTTATCTGCATGGAACACCAGATAAGGGGGAGAACACTGCAGAGCAGATAATTCTGAAACTCTTCTAGCAGAAGAAATTGCAACTAAAAACAAAACTTTCCAAGATAATAACTTAATATCAACGGAATGTAAGGGTTCAAACGGAACCCCCCTGAAGAACTGAAAGAACTAGATTGAGACTCCAAGGAGGAGTCAAAGGTTTGTAAACAGGCTTGATTCTAACCAGAGCCTGAACAAAGGCTTGAACATCTGGCACAGCTGCCAGTTTTTTGTGAAGTAACACCGACAAGGCAGAAATCTGTCCCTTCAGGGAACTTGCCGATAATCCTTTTTCCAATCCTTCTTGAAGGAAGGATAGAATCCTAGGAATCTTAACCTTGTCCCAAGGGAATCCTTTAGATTCACACCAACAGATATATTTTTTCCAAATTTTGTGGTAAATCTTTCTAGTTACAGGCTTTCTGGCCTGAACAAGAGTATCGATAACAGAATCTGAGAAACCTCGCTTCGATAAAATCAAGCGTTCAATCTCCAAGCAGTCAGCTGGAGTGAAACCAGATTCGGATGTTCGAACGGACCCTGAACAAGAAGGTCTCGTCTCAAAGGTAGCTTCCAAGGTGGAGCCGATGACATATTCACCAGATCTGCATACCAAGTCCTGCGTGGCCACGCAGGAGCTATCAAGATCACCGACGCCCTCTCCTGATTGATCCTGGCTACCAGCCTGGGGATGAGAGGAAACGGCGGGAACACATAAGCTAGTTTGAAGGTCCAAGGTGCTACTAGTGCATCCACTAGAGCCGCCTTGGGATCCCTGGATCTGGACCCGTAGCAAGGAACTTTGAAGTTCTGACGAGAGGCCATCAGATCCATGTCTGGAATGCCCCAAAGTTGAGTGACTTGGGCAAAGATTTCCGGATGGAGTTCCCACTCCCCCGGATGCAATGTCTGACGACTCAGAAAATCCGCTTCCCAATTTTCCACTCCCGGGATGTGGATAGCAGACAGGTGGCAGGAGTGAGACTCCGCCCATAGAATAATCTTGGTCACTTCTTCCATCGCTAGGGAACTCCTTGTTCCCCCCTGATGGTTGATGTACGCAACAGTCGTCATGTTGTCTGATTGAAACCGTATGAACTTGGTCCTCGCTAGCTGAGGCCAAGCCTTGAGAGTATTGAATATCGCTCTCAGTTCCAGAATATTTATCGGTAGAAGAGATTCTTCCCGAGACCAAAGACCCTGAGCTGTCAGGGATCCCCAGACCGCGCCCCAGCCCATCAGACTGGCGTCGGTCGTGACAATGACCCACTCTGGTCTGTGGAATGTCATCCCTCGTGACAGGTTGTCCAGGGACAGCCACCAACGGAGTGAGTCTCTGGTCCTCTGATTTACTTGTATCTTTGGAGACAAGTCTGTATAGTCCCCATTCCACTGACTGAGCATGCACAGTTGTAATGGTCTTAGATGAATGCGCGCAAAAGGAACTATGTCCATTGTCGCTACCATCAACCCGATCACTTCCATGCACTGAGCTACGGAAGGAAGAGGAACGGAATGAAGTATTCGACAAGAGTCCAGAAGCTTTGTCTTTCTGGCCTCTGTTAGAAAAATCCTCATTTCTGAGGAGTCTATAATTGTTCCCAAGAAGGGAACCCTTGTTGACGGGGATAGAGAACTCTTTTCCACGTTCACTTTCCAGCCGTGCGATCTGAGAAAGGCCAGGACGATGTCCGTGTGAGCCTTTGCTCGAGGGAGGGACGACGCTTGAATCAGAATGTCGTCCAGGTAAGGTACAACTGCAATGCCCCTTGGTCTTAGCACAGCTAGAAGGGACCCTAGTACCTTTGTGAAAATCCTTGGAGCAGTGGCTAATCCGAAAGGAAGCGCCACGAACTGGTAATGTTTGTCCAGGAATGCAAACCTTAGGAACCGATGATGTTCCTTGTGGATAGGAATATGTAGATACGCATCCTTTAAATCCACCGTGGTCATGAATTGACCTTCCTGGATGGAAGGAAGGATAGTTCGAATGGTTTCCATCTTGAAAGATGGGACCTTGAGAAATTTGTTTAAGATCTTGAGATCTAGGATTGGTCTGAACGTTCCCTCTTTTTTGGGAACTATGAACAGATTGGAGTAGAACCCCATCCCTTGTTCTCTCAATGGAACAGGATGAATCACTCCCATTTTTAACAGGTCTTCTACACAATGTAAGAACGCCTGTCTTTTTATGTGGTCTGAAGACAACTGAGACCTGTGGAACCTTCCCCTTGGGGGAAGTCCCTTGAATTCCAGAAGATAACCCTGGGAGACTATTTCTAGCGCCCAAGGATCCAGAACATCTCTTGCCCAAGCCTGAGCGAAGAGAGAGAGTCTGCCCCCCACCAGATCCGGTCCCGGATCGGGGGCCGATATTTCATGCTGTCTTGGTAGCAGTGGCAGGTTTCTTTGCCTGCTTTCCCTTGTTCCAGCCTTGCATTGGTCTCCAAGCTGGCTTGGCCTGAGAAGGATTACCCTCTTGCTTAGAGGACGTAGCACCTTGGGCTGGTCCGTTTTTACGAAAGGGACGAAAATTAGGTCTATTTTTTGCCTTGAAAGGCCGATCCTGAGGAAGGGCATGGCCCTTACCCCCAGTGATATCAGAGATAATCTCTTTCAAGTCAGGACCAAACAGCGTTTTCCCCTTGAAAGGAATGTTTAGTAGCTTGTTCTTGGAAGACGCATCAGCCGACCAAGATTTCAACCAAAGCGCTCTGCGCGCCACAATAGCAAACCCAGAATTCTTAGCCGCTAACTTAGCCAATTGCAAAGAGGCGTCTAGAGTGAAAGAATTAGCCAATTTGAGAGCATTGACTCTGTCCATAATCTCCTCATAAGGAGGAGAGTCACTATCGAGCACCTTAATCAGTTCATCAAACCAGAAATATGCGGCTGTAGTGACAGGGACAATGCATGAAATGGGTTGTAGAAGGTAACCCTGCTGAACAAACATCTTTTTAAGCAAACCTTCTAATTTTTTATCCATAGGATCTTTGAAAGCACAACTATCCTCTATGGGAATAGTGGTGCGTTTGTTTAAAGTAGAAACCGCTCCCTCGACCTTGGGGACTGACTGCCATAAGTCCTTTCTGGGGTCGACCATAGGAAACAATTTTTTAAATATGGGGGGAGGGACGAAAGGAATACCGGGCCTTTCCCATTCTTTATTAACAATGTCCGCCACCCGCTTGGGTATAGGAAAAGCTTCTGGGAGCCCCGGCACCTCTAGGAACTTGTCCATTTTACATAGTTTCTCTGGGATGACCAAATTTTCACAATCATCCAGAGTGGATAATACCTCCTTAAGCAAAATGCGGAGATGTTCCAATTTAAATTTAAAAGTAATCACATCAGATTCAGCCTGCTGAGAAATGTTCCCTAAATCAGTAATTTCTCCCTCAGACAAAACCTCCCTGGCTCCCTCAGATTGGGTTAGGGGCCCTTCAGAGATATTAATATCAGCGTCGTCATGCTCTTCAGTAACTAAAACAGAGCATCCACGCTTACGCTGACAAGGGTTCATTTTGGCTAAAATGTTTTTGACAGAATTATCCATTACAGCCGTTAATTGTTGCATAGTAAGGAGTATTGGCGCGCTAGATGTACTAGGGGCCTCCTGAGTGGGCAAGACTCGTGTAGACGAAGGAGGGAATGATGCAGTACCATGCTTACTCCCCTCACTTGAGGAATCATCTTGGGCATCATTGTCATTATCACATAAATCACATTTATTTAAATGAATAGGAATTCTGGCTTCCCCACATTCAGAACACAGTCTATCTGGTAGTTCAGACATGTTAAACAGGCATAAACTTGATAAGAAAGTACAAAAAACGTTTTGAAATAAAACCGTTACTGTCACTTTAAATTTTAAACTGAACACACTTTATTACTGCAATTGCGAAAAAACATGAAGGAATTGTTCAAAATTCACCAAACTTTCACCACAGTGTCTTAAAGCCTTGAAAATATTGCACACCAATTTTGGAAGCTTTAACCCTTAAAATAACGGAACCGGAGCCGTTTTAAGCTTTAACCCCTTTACAGTCCCTGGTATCTGCTTTGCTGAGACCCAACCAAACCCAAGGGGAATACGATACCAAATGATGCCTTCAGAAGTCTTTTATCAGTATCAGAGCTCCTCTCACATGCGACTGCATGCCATGCCTCTCAAAAACAAGTGCGCAACACCGGCGCGAAAATGAGACTCTGCCTATGCTTTGGGAAAGCCCCTAAAGAATAAGGTGTCTAAAACAGTGCCTGCCGATATAATTATATCAAAATACCCAGAATAAATGATTCCTCAAGGCTAAATAAGTGTTAATATCAATCGATTTAGCCCAAAAAATGTCTACAGTCTAAATAAGCCCTTGTGAAGCCCTTATTTACAATCGTAATAAACATGGCTTACCGGATCCCATAGGGAAAATGACAGCTTCCAGCATTACATCGTCTTGTTAGAATGTGTCATACCTCAAGCAGCAAAGGACTGCAAACTGTTCCCCCAACTGAAGTTAATGCTCTCAACAGTCCTGTGTGGAACAGCCATGGATTTTAGTTACGGTTGCTAAAATCATTTTCCTCATACAAACAGAATTCTTCATCTCTTTTCTGTTTCTGAGTAAATAGTACGTACCAGCACTATTTGAAAATAACAAACTCTTGATTGAATAATGAAAAACTACAGTTAAACACTAAAAAACTCTAAGCCATCTCCGTGGAGATGTTGCCTGTACAACGGCAAAGAGAATGACTGGGGTAGGCGGAGCCTAGGAGGGATCATGTGACCAGCTTTGCTGGGCTCTTTGCCATTTCCTGTTGGGGAAGAGAATATCCCACAAGTAAGGATGACGCCGTGGACCGGACACACCTATGTTGGAGAAATCAATGTTAAACTTCTCTTGTCTGACAAGGACAGAGTCATAGACACTGAATCTATTCTAGAAACCTAAAAAGGTTACCCTTGTCTGAGGAATCAATGAACTGATTGGTAAATTGATCCTCCAACCATGAACTTGAAGAAACAACACAAGTCGATTCGTATGAGATTCTTCGAAAATGAGAAGACTGAGCAAGTACCCAGATATCGTCCAATAAGGAAATACCAAAACCCTGTTCTGATTACAGAAAGAAGGGCACCGAGAATCTTTGAAAAAAATTCTTGGAACTGAGGCTAGGCCAAACGGTAGAGCCACAAAACTGGTAATGCTTGTCTAAAAAGAGAATCTCAGACACTAAAAGTGATCTGGATGAATCGGAATATGCAGATACACATCCTGTAAATCTATTGTAGACATATAATGCCCTTGCTAAACAAAAGGCAGGACAGTCCTACAGAAACTGAATGTTGGTATCCTTACATAACGATTCAATATTGATAGATCCGGAACTGGTCTGAAGGAATTGACCTTCTTTGGTATAATGAAGAGATAAAATAAAACCCCAGCCCCTGTTCCAGAACTGGAACTGGCATAATTACTCCAGCCAACTCTAGATCTGAAACACATTTCAGAAATGCTGAGCCTTTGCTGTGTTAACTGGGACACGGGAAAGAAAAAAATCTCTTAGCAGGAGGCCTTAACTGAAGCCAATGCTGTACCTTTCTGAAACAATGTTCTAAAACCAGAAATTGAGAACGAAATTGATCAAAATTTCTTTGAAGAAAACGTAATCTGCCCCATACCAGCTCAGCTGGAATAAGGTCCGCACCTTCATGGGTACTTAGGAGCTGGCTATAGGTTTTCTATAAGGCTTGGATATATTCCAAACTGGAAATAGTTTCCAAACTGATACCGCTCCTGAGGATGAAGGATCAGGCTTTTGTTCCTTATTGTGAGGAAAGGAACGAAAAATGATTATTAGACCTAAATTTACCTTAGATTTTTTAACCTTTGGTAAAAAAGTTCCCTTCCTTCCAGAAACAGTTGAAATAATAATTTATTACCCTGGAAAGAAAAGGAAAGCAAAGTTGACTTAGAAGACATATCAGCATTCCAAGTTTAATCCATAAAGCTTTTCTAGCTAAAATAGCTAGAGACATATACCTGACATCAACTCTAATGATATCAAAAGATGGTATCACCAATAAAATTATTAGCATGTTATAGAATAATAATAATGCTATAAAATTATGATCTGTTACTTGTTGCACTAAAGCTTCTAACCAAAAAGTTGAAGCTGCAGCAACATCCGCTAAAAATATAGCAGGTCTAAGAAGATTACCTATACGTAAGCTTTTCTTAGAAAGGATTCAATTTTCCTATCTAAAGTATCCTTAAAATGAATTACTATCTACCGTAGGAATAGTAGCACATTTAGCAGGAGTAGAGACAGCCCCATAACCTTAGGGATTTTGTCCCAAAAAAACTCTAATCTGTCAGATGGCACAGGATATAATTGCTTAAACGTTTAGAAGGAGTAAAAGAATTACCCAAATTATTCCATTCCCTGGAAATTACTTCAGAAATAGCATCAGGGAGATTAAACACTTCTGGAATAACTACAGGAGATTTAAAAACCTTATTTAAACGTTTAGATTTAGTATCAAGAGGACCAGAATCCTCTATTTCTAATGCAATTAATACTTCTTTAAATAAAGAACGAATAAATTCCATCTTGAACAAATACAAAGATTTATCAGCATCAACCTCAGACAGAAACCTCTGAACCAGAAGAACCATTATCAGTATCAGAATGATGATGTTCATTTAAAAATTCATCTGAAAAAAGCGAAGTTTTAAAAGACTTATGTAAACTAGAAGGAGAAATAACAGACATAGCCTTCTTAATGGATTTTAAAAAATAAAATCTCTTATGTTTATCAGGAACACTCTGAAAATTAGATGTTGACGGAACAGCAACAGGTAATGTAACAGTACTAAAGGAAATTTTATCTGCATTAATAAGTTTGTCATGACATGCAATACAAACAACAGCTGGAGAAACAGATACCAAAAATTATAGCAGATACACTTAGCTTGGTAGCTCCAGCACTAGACAGCGATTTTCCTGTAGTATCTTCTGACTCAGATGCAACGTGAGACATCTTGCAATATGTAAGAGAAAAAACAACATATAAAGCAAAATTGATCAAATTCCTTAAATGACAGTTTCAGGAATGGGAAAAAAATGCCAAAGAACAAGCTTCTAGCAACCAGAAGCAATGAAAAAATAAGACTTAAATAATGTGGAGACAAAAGCGACGCCCTTATTTTTTAGCGCCAAATAAGACGCCCACATTATTTGGCGCCTAAATGCTTTTGGCGCCAAAAATGACGCCACATCCGGAACGCAGACATTTTTGGCGCAAAATAACGTCAAAAAATGACGCAACTTCCGGCGACACGTATGACGCCGGAAACGGAAAAGAATTTTTGCGCCAAAAAAGTCCGCGCCAAGAATGACGCAATAAAATGAAGCATTTTCAGCCCCCGCGAGCCTAACAGCCCACAGGAAAAAAAGAGTCAAATTTTTGAAGGTAAGAAAAAATGATTAATTCAAATGCATTATCCCAAATATGAAACTGACTGTCTGAAAAATAAGGAAAGTGAACATTCTAAGTCAAGGCAAATAAATGTTTGAATACATATATTTAGAACTTTATAAACAAAGTGCCCAACCATAGCTTAGAGTGTCACAGAAAATAAGATTTACTTACCCCAGGACACTCATCTACATGTTTGTAGAAAGCCAAACCAGTACAGAAACGAGAATCAGCAGAGGTAATGGTATATATAAGAGTATATCGTCGATCTGAAAAGGGAGGTAAGAGATGAATCTCTACGACCGATAACAGAGAACCTATGAAATAGACCCCGTAGAAGGAGATCACTGCATTCAAATAGGCAATACTCTCCTCACATCCCTCTGACATTCACTGCACGCTGAGAGGAAAACCGGGCTCCAACTTGCTGCGGAGCGCATATCAACGTAGAATCTAGCACAAACTTACTTCACCACCTCCATCGGAGGCAAAGTTTGTAAAACTGAATTGTGGGTGTGGTGAGGGGTGTATTTATAGGCATTTTAAGGTTTGGGAAACTTTGCCCCTCCTGGTAGGAATGTATATCCCATACGTCACTAGCTCATGGACTCTTGCTAATTACATGAAAGAAAATTGATAATAGGAGTAAATTAAAAAGTTGCTTAAAATTGCATGCTCTATCGGAATCACGAAAGAAAAATTTTGGGTTCAGTGTCCCTTTAAGGCAGTCCTGGAAAATAATGGTTGCCACACAAAATATTGACACTTTGGGCCCAATTTGGACATTTCCACTTAGGGATGTACTCACTTTTTTTGCAAACGGTTTAGACATTAATAAAGACATTTTAAAAGAAAAAAAGGAATTCCTCCAAGTATTTATAACATTCCACCATTATTGTTGTATTTTTATTTTCATATATATTAGAATAGGCACACATGGCATTCACACACATTACTTCCTAATGCAAAGTAATCACTACATTAACCAAAATCATTTTTCAGGTAAAGCATTAAATCAATCTTACAACAGAAGAATAATCCCAAGCACCAGTAATAACAGTGCCAAAATGATCGGAGTCAAATGCTCATTTCTATGCTTGTGATGGTAAAATATTCAGTTTAAGTGCATTGGTTCATTATCATTTATCAACTCAAGTAACAATGCTCTTTTTTAAACCAGCGTAACAGAATTGTTAATCAACAGTAACACAGAAGCACATGAAGGCAAAACAAAAAAAGTATGTGTTGGGGGTGTGTTAGTACAAAGAAAAGAGCCTAGGGCCCATACTTACATTCCCACCACCAGGGACATGCTTAATATTATCCTTGGAGCCACACTTTGATTGAATATGGCTGTAGTTCACTTTTTTGGAGACTATCTGGACCTGGAGTGTTGGAGGATGAAGAAAATGACATAGAAATGGAGAGGCACAGTTAGAAATATCACATGGCAGGACACAGTGTGGCTGTAACAGGTTAAAACAGGAAAATGTTAGTGAGACAATGGAATCACGAATGATGGATTATAGAAATAGCGGAGACAAGAATGCTAAGTGGGCAATACACAGAGAAGCAGACAAGTACTGGTGAGAATAGATTACGTGCTGGTAAAGTGCAGGGTGGCAACACTTGCATCCTACTCAGACTATAATTAGATCCTGCTCCAGAAGAAAGCTGGCATATATAGAAGTATCTCTGTATGGATTATGTCAAGAAAAGCACATTACAAAACTAATTCAAATCAATAAAGTCTTCTAGTACACAATACAATGTTTGTATTTCTAAAAGTTAGTGTGGAAATGCTGGTCACTAGCTGTAAATGGCCGACTGACGCAAGCTGGTCATTTTAATTCATTTGATAAAATAAAAAATGCCTTTTGTAACTTTTTAGTAAAATTACTTCCAGTTTAGACATAGAAATATGATAATTTTTTTTTTAATTACTATTATGGCTACTGCTAACACATTACAAAATAACTTCAGTACTGCACACTCATCGGGTCATTAAAGGGTCATGAAACCCAAAATGTTTCTTTCATGAGTCAGATAGAGTATGCAATTTTGAACAACTTTCTAATTAACTATTATCACATTTTCTTTGTTCTCTTGGTATCTTTTGCTGAAAAGCAGGGATGTAAGCTCAAGAGCGTTAACATGTCTGGAGCATTAAAGGGCAGCAGTTTAGCTTGAATGTTATCCATCTGCAAGATTACTAAAGGGCAGCACTATTTCCTGCCATATAGTGCTCCAGACACTTAACAAGGTATCTTTTCAACAAAGAGTACCATGGGAACAAAGGTAATTTAATAGCAGAAGTAAATTTGAAACTATTTTTTTAAAACTGTATGCTGTGTCTGAATCACAAAATATTTTTTTGGGGTTTCATATCCTTTTAACTAGAAACTACTTAATAGAAGTATTATATGTTTTAGTGATGTGCACAAGCACAAATAGAAACTTTATTAATAGTGTTTCCCTATGCTGAAATAACAGTCCATTTATTAGCGATAGTGTAGTTACACAGACACACTATGTGTTTAAAAAGAGAATTTTATTTGAAACGCACACACTGAACATTTTTAATTTGCCTGGAATACAGGATCTATTAGCAATCTCCTGAATTCAAAGCTAGAAGGGACAAGCCCTTATTTTGCTCAATTAGAGGTGAAGGGAGTGAAGTTGCATAAGCATCGGTTAAACTCCAGGGGCTGGACAAATAACAGGTTCTTATCATGGCTGAACACAAATCTGAATATCTGGAAGTTTAGCAATATTCCTGTGATGAAACAGGATAGAACCGGTAAGCAGGGCCGCCATCAGGGGGTGACTCCTGTCAGGGGCCCAATGGGCCAGGGGGGCCCCATGAGGCAAGAGCAACTAAAAAAGTTTTTTTTTTTTTAATTTTGGCAGCCACCAGTGGGAACTACAGCAGAGTGTTAATTGGGAAATGTTATTACAAGGAGTAAAGTATTAGCATTTGAGAGGATTTCTGAGTGTGCACTAAACCACTATGCACAGTGTGACACAGACTTGGCACTTTGTTTGTACAGTGTGTGCCTGAGTCAGACAGCATTGCAGAGGAGGTAGGACTTACTTAGCAAATGTTTTTTATTTCTTTGTGCAATTTCGGATTGTAACTTCAGTGTGGTAGTAGTTGTATGGTTGGGCCAGAGGTCTGTGTGTGCATGTTTTTGTGTGTTTTCTGTGGGTGGGTGGGTGTGTGTTTGTCTTTGTGTGTTTTCTGTGGGTGGGTGTGTGTTTGTCTTTGTGTGTTTTCTGAGGCTGTCTGTTTCCTTGGGTGTATGTGCAAGTTTGTGTGTCCATTGTCTGTTCCTTTTTAGGACATTTTGACCTTACTACTGATTATTCACATCTTTCTACAGACTTTGAGACTAATGAGACCTTTCCGGAAGTCACCAATCCAACAATTAACCTTTAAATTATTGTTTAGGCAGTTCAGGGCCCTTCCTTTCATCCACTGCATGCTGTTGTCATCATGTAGTTGGCATCTTCCTTGACAAAAATATAATCAGAACTCCATATTTTGTTTTGTAAATCTCCTTTTTTGACAAAAATGTAGTCTACTTAATTACTTGTCAGGTCAATGTAAACAAGTGCTGAGTGTATGTGTGTGTTTCTTTGCATGTCTGCTAGAGTGTCTATATGTGAATCCTTATGTGTGAGTGTGTGTGTTTCAGTGTGTGAGTGTGTTTCTGTGTTACTGCCTACTTTACAACATTTCCAAGTTTGACTACACAAGAATAAAGTGCATTTAGTCACTTGGTCAAAAATTGCACATGTCAAGGGGGGGCCTGATCAATGGTTTAGTCGGGGGCCCCAAAATTTCTAGTGGCGGCCCTGCCGGTAAGTCAGAAATTTGCCAGTTGAGAAACACTTCTCAAAACCGTCCTAAATAAATTCTAGAACTCTGGAAATCTGAAAGGAATTTTAAAAAGGTATCCCTTATCTACACAACACAACAAAGTCCACACACCACGTTCTGCAAGGACAAGCCAGAGCAATCAGAATCGCTGAAGCACACTTCTGCTTAATTCTGACTATCACTCTGGGTAGAATCACAAAAGGACGACAGATGTACATCAGACTGAATGACCACCATGGTACCACTAAAACATCTGCTAGACCCGCTTGAGAAACTCAAGAGTTGGCACAATAACAAGAAAACTTATGATTCATGCAAGATGTCATGTGATCTCTCACTACAAATTCCCAATGTCTCACAAATCTGGTTGCAGAGACTACTCTCTGGGATGAAGGCACTGGTGACAGAGTCCATCTCCCAATTGTTGATTCCTCGGATAGGATTAACCAATTTCAGGAACTGAGGTGTTCTACCCACCTAAAAGTGCAAGACACCTTCATAGCCAAAAACTTAGTTTTGCCCAATGAATAATCTAAGCCACGGCTGTGACATCGTATGGTTACGTTTAAACATTTCACAACTCCTGGCGTTGGGTCCAAGGCAGCATTTGTTCAGCAAGTTTTCAGTCAACCTACTAGTGATCACTGTCCAGATTAGCTTAAGTTTAGGAGACCTCTGAACAATGGAGTCCTTGTGATCTCAATTTCGCTAATGCACAAAAGACAGCTCTCAGATGAAACTAGCAAAATGAACTGCATCTGAAGCATCCCTCATTAACCCCACAATTCCCATGCATTGTGCATGTGCACACAGCTTTTGCAGCTTGACCCTGTGCTCATGCAAACAGTCTATAATATAAGCAGACTTTAAGTAACAAGAGAAGTATTTGGTAAATGTATAGAACAACTGTGTGGAGCATCAGTAGCAAAAACTTGGTAAAAGAGAAACGTCCAGATAAGGAGCTACTTAAGCCCTGAACCAAAGCCACCATCAGCAAGGTCTCTAGTACCTCGGTGAACAACCTAGGGGCAGTGGGAAGGCCAAAAGGTAATGCCTGTCCAGAAAGCCAGAGGAACTTCACATGGTCTTTGTGAATTGGGATATGGAAAAAAGTATATTTTATGCATATAGAACAAAAACTGGCCCTCCTGCACTAAAGAATGATTAGTGTGAATGTTTTCCATTTTGAAGGTACAAATCTTTAGGAATCTGTTTAGATTTTTGAGATTCAGAATAGGTTGAACTGTACTCATTTGAGTAGAACCTCTGACCCTACTCTGAAACAGGGCAATTGTTCTTGTTCCCTAGGTCCACCTAACAAGATAGCAACATCTATGCCTTGATCAGCTATTGAGCCACACAGGAGAAGAAATTTCTCTAGAAGTGGTCTGGTTCGAAAAAAGATTCTATATTGTTGCTTGGTATTAGACCATGATGAACTAGGACTCCAGGAAGACTTGGGAGAATTCGCTGACTAGGTTGTAGTAAAAACAAATTATGCGTACCTGATAATTTTCTTTTCTTCAGATGGAAAGAGTCCACAGCTGCAATCATTACTTTTGGGAATTCAGAACCTGGCCACCAGGAGGAGGCAAAGACACCCCAGCCAAAGGCTTAAATACTACTCCCACTTCCCTCATCCCCCAGTCATTCTGCCGAGGAACAAGGAACAGTAGAAGAAACATCAGGGTGAAAAGGTGCCAGAAGAACAAAGATAACAGACACCCCACAGAAAAAAATACAGGTGGGGAGCTGTGGACTCTTTCCATCTGAAGAAAATTACCAGGTAAACATAATTTAAGTTTTTCTTTATAAATGGAAAGAGTGCACAGCTGCATTCATTACTTTTGGGAAAACAATACCCAAGCTATAGAGGACACTGAATACAAAAACGGGAGGGTACAAGAGGCGGCCCATTCTGAGGGCACCAGGCCTAAAAACCCCATACCCAACAAAATTCCGCTTTGTCTGAAGCCGTGAACAACTTTGAAAGAAAAAAAAAAGGAAAAGGCCCAAGGACCCTGACCCACAGATAGTCCACAGCCTTCCTAGAGACCGCAGGAACTAGACTCGACTGAGTCAACAGCCTTCAAGAGACACCGTCGCCCAACAGTCAGTCTCCAAACAACACACCCCTTACTAAAGAAAGGGAACAAACTACTGTATTCTTCCACAAGAAGAAAAGGCACAGAGAAAACATGATTGTACTTGTAAAGCGCGGCTAATCCCCCTTAAGGGACTCAAGGTGTTGCTCATTTTATTAACCTCTAAAAGAGGAAAGGCTGAGGAGACCTCGCCGAGGATCGAACTTGCAACCCTCGATTTGCTACAGTGCAGAGTAGCCACAGTACACAGTGCTTCCAGCTAGCATAAGGAACTCCAGAAAAAAAAACCCTAAAAAGGGCACAAACACAGAGCAAAAAACCAGAGAAACCGGGTCAGGCTAACAGAGACCCAACCAGTCTCATAGAAACAAGGGGAGGCAACGCCCAGACCCCAGAAACAGAAAACACGGGATAAGGCCTGGGAATCTGAAACAGCGAGGATCTTCCCCTAACAGTGCAACCACACTCTAAAAGCAACTGAAGCCGAAGGTCCCCCAAGTAACAAAAAGGTAGCTCAGAATACCGAAATATTCAGAAACAAAACCTTGTGCAGCAAGCTCAGATAGGTCTGACGAACAACACCAGAAGCAAAAACACTGCAGTCATTTAAAAATAAAAAAATTAAATACTTGCAGAGCAAGCAGAAGCAGCTGAAGATCCTTCAGATTGCTAAGTATCCACAAACCAGCGGCTAACGTCGCAGGCTAAGAGCCGCCAGTCCTTCCCACAAATCTTGAACATGGAGAAACCTCAAGAGGCTTACTGTAACTCGAATGCTCCGAGGACGAATTTAGCAACAGATCTCAGATCCTGCACCAACACCGGACCAGCCAAAGCGACAGACTTGTCTGATAGACAGGAGGGACAGAAAGACCACAACCACAAGCCCCCAGGGAATGGAAAAAAAAATGGGGGACTTACCCACCCCAACAGAGCTCGGGTGCCAACCCAATCCGCTCCTGCAAAATAAGGCCCTCCCAAGGAGAACCCCCTGGGACCTGGAACAGAGAAAAGAGCAATAGAAGTCCTGTCACAGCTCTCTTAGACAGTCTCTTCGTAGAGAGATAAAATTCCAACAGGCGGAACAGAGCCCAAAGAGCAGCAGATACTGCCCCTTACAGAAATAAGCCACCTGATCCAACCTCCTACACACAAGGTAGGACAAAGACCCTCCAGAGAGAGGGAACCCCAGCTCATAAGGAAGACAAACTATCCCATCAAAAGGGAAGGGGACAGATAAGAACAGCGTACATGTCCACAAGACATGAAGCCGTATGATCAAAACACGGACCAAATGAAAAATCATTTAGACACCACAGTTGACCCAACAGAGAAAAACTCCCCATAGACGAGCACACTCCGTCTGAAGAAGGACAAGTCAGGCCTTAAAGGGACACTGAGCCCAATTTTTTTCTTTCGTGATTCAAATAGAGCATGAAATTTTAAGCAACTTTCTAATTTACTCCTATTATCAAATTTTCTTCATTCTCTTGCTATCTTTATTTGAAAAAGGCATCTAAGCTTTTTTTGGTTCAGGACTGTGGACAGCACTTTTTATTGATGGATGAATTTATCCACCAATCAGGAAGAACAAGCCAGGTTGTTCACCAAAAATGGGCCGGCATCTAAACTTACATTCTTGCATTTCAAATAAAGATACCAAGAGAATGAAGAAGATTTGATAATAGGAGTAAATTAGAAAGTTGCATAAAATTGCATGCTCTATCTGAATCATGAATTAAAAAATTTGGGTTCAGTGCCCCTTTAAAGTTTATAACCAGTACCTGAAGTTTTATGTGAACTCTGGCCTTCCTGCTAGCAAGCCCAAAGAGCTAGCCCCTATGTCGCAACATAGGGTCCCTGGAAAAATCTGGGTCGTCCTGAAGCAGTCCACAGGATCATAAGTCTTCAGACTTTCAAGAAGGATCCAAGACAAGAACCCTGGACCTAGAATCGCCCTAGAACGAATGACACCCTTAGGGAACACAATATACCCCTTCTGAAGCGATCAGACCTCACACCGAGAAACCTGGAGAACGGGTACAGGATTCACTCGTAATTCCCAGCCCAAAGGGAAGAGAAAACCCTTAGCCGGAAGTCAACAACCCCCCAGCAAGGTACTAGGCTGCGACAAAGTCACGCAATTTCTCTAGAGCCCAAATGCCCCAAGGGCAACACTAAGGAAAAAGAGAACGAGAACAGAGTCACCCGAAAGAGAGTAGAAAGAAAGGCTAGTCTCCATAATCCTTTCAGATTAACGTTCCAGAGGACCACACCCAAGGGAGAAGAATGCAAAGCATCCTGAACCCAGGCAGAAAAACATCCCCTAAGCAAAAAGCTTGGAAAGAGACAACACCTCCTATTGCCCCTGATATGGAGACGACTACTCCCGAAGGAAGACAGAGCCTCACGGCCTTCACTTCCTAATTAAGCCGCCAAAGCCCCAGAAAAACCGGATGAAGTCCAGAAAGTCTTGACCCAAAGGAAGAGAACCTCTAAAAGGAACAAGTCCTAAAAGGACACTTCCAAAGAGACCATGAAACGCAAAACCATAAGACCGGCGGTATGAAGGACCTAAATCCTTCAAACCTCCAACACACAACGGGAAGGAACACACTAGTTCCTGAAAAAAATCGGAAATGACTGAGCATGTCGCTGCAGATCTCAACAGAGTCCCGGCCCACTAGATTGAAAGGTGAATGAGGACTGAACCAATCCCCCATGCCCCTAAGCAACCACTGACCCTCAAGTCCACTCAGGGTGCTAGTTGAAGCTTGTAAAATAAAACAAGATATTTCTTCTACTGTTCCTTGTTCCCTCGACAGAATGACTGGAGGATGAGGGAAGTAGGAGTATTTAAGCCTTTGGCTGGGGTGTCTTTGCATCCTCCAGGTGGCCAGGTTCTGAATTCCCAAAAGTAATGAATGCAGCTGTGGACTCTTTCCATTTATTAAGAAAAATGGTCTTTTGGAAACTAGGTTGCTGAAAGTAACAAAAAAGAAAAACAACCCATCCCATACGCATATTTTTGCCCTTGGACTTCTTGTCCTCCTGCTGAAGAAAGGAAAAAAAATAAAGGTTATTCACCATCAGTGATTGTAGAAATAATATCAAGTCCTGGACCAAACAGGGTTTCAAAAAAAGGAAAAAAGGTGACAGTACCTCAGCACTCAAAGAAAGTACAAATCTAGCAGGGTATGGAAACCCACAGGTTAATTAAGGAGATGCCAGGGTAGGGAATATTAAAATAACTTTTACTAATTGATTATAATAAAAGGTACACTGAAAGTGTATCAACACACAGTAGATTATAAAACTTAGAGTAAAAATATTATATACAAAATGTGTGAATGGCCATTGTGGACTAATCAAAAAGATAAGGGATTCTCTTTTTAATCTTTTTGATTAGTTCACAATGGCCATTCACACATTTTGTATATAATATTTTTACTCTAAGTTTTATAATCTATTGTGTGTTGATACACTTTCAGTGTACCTTTTATTATAATCAATTAGTAGAAGTTAAGTTTTAATATTTCCTACTCTGGCATCTCCTTAATTAACCTGTGGGTTTCCATACCCTGCTAGATTTGTATTTTCTTTGAGTGCTGAGGTACTGTCACCTATTTTCCTTTTTTGTTACACCTTTGCTCTGACAGTCAGCACCCCCCTCCTACTTAATTTGTTTAGTAATATTTAACTGTGCACTAGCACCTTTTTGATATATAAATAGATTATATGTAAGGGGCGTTATTAGATAATTGTATTCCACACCTAACTAATATTCACCAAACAGGGTTTCACCCTGAACAAAAAAACAAACAAACAACAGTCTATTCTTGGAAACCACATCAGCAGACTAGCACTTAAAACATGAGGCTTGGTTCAATGCAAACCATCTCCACAGCTGCATTACAAACAAAGAGAAGTTATTACACCAAACCAATTAAGCTGGTGCCACAAATGTTACAATGACAGCCAGCTGAAATGAAAGCCATTTATGGGACTTCTGGTCTTGAGACTAAAAACAAAGATAGCTCCAGAAGAGTTATTGAGAGAGAAGAATAAGGAGAAGTCTACATACATAGCACTCAGATGATTAAAAGCTACACCTCAACCAAGCAGATTTACATTTGGAGTGATGATAGTTTAACTGGGCAGCAAAAAACATTCCCATGGAAAATATGATTAAACCAGTCCCCAACTGATTGAAAACTGCACCTCATAGGAAAGATGGATTTTTTTTGGAAAAAAACATTTTGTTGTTTATGTGGTTGAACTAAGCTAAAAACCTGACTGCAAAGTTCTCATGGATGCTTAGTGGTTCAACTGAGATATAAAGCCCAACTGCAATTTGGGGTAAGTCTTTGCAATTGTGGTTTAACACAGATAAAACTGTGGCTCCCACTGTCTCGTGTGTTTGGAACGAATTACTTTGTAATCCGGGTTCAACTGATCTAAGAAGTTGGGCTGCAGCTAGCAATACCAGAACTATGTGAACAGGGACAAAATCTTGCTGAATGAACAATGGTAAAACACACGCTTGTAGATTTATTCTGACGATAGTTTCTAGACAACAAACTAATTCTGATGGCATTAAAGACTTTCTGATCACCCAAGCATATACTGAGCAGTCCTAATCATCAGGTAAGTGCAATAGGCTAAATATCATATACCTATAATAATAATAATCTAGATAGAGTCACTTATGTCCCTAGTGATCCGAACTTTGCCAAAGGAGCCACGTGAAAATTATTTGCTTCAAAAACTTTTACTTCATAAATGATGTCCATAAGGATAGACAAGTTATTTTTAATCTGAATAGTATGTATGCATACAATATAAATGCAGTTCAGTACTGCATTGCAAAATATCTGCATTAAAAAAGATATTTTATACATTATTTTAAAATTACTTTTGTTAGCAGAATATTAAAAGGTTTTCTTGTATTAGAGCACTCTAGTGAAGTACAAGAACATACTCATATGCAGAATGCAACCCAACCACTCTGGGGAAAAATATAAAAAATAATCATAATAATAAATAATCACAAAACTAACACTCTAAATCCACGTGAGGAAACCCCTCAAAAATGATTGGTACACTAGAAGCATCAGAACTTTGAATTTGCCTTTCTGCAGTATACCATGCCTTACAAACAGATGCTTTTACCCATGCAGATGTCTTGTTAGTATCCTCTACAATAGTAGCAATCTTACCAGGACTCTCAGCCTCTTGGATACTCAATTAGAAGAAGTTTGCAAGAGTTAAAGAACTGCATAACTGTTCCAGATACTGCTGCTTCCAGGAATGCTCAGCAAAAAAATATGAGAATCAAACCAGAGCTCACATGTAACAGTACTTCCATGGTAGCATACCTCATTAACATTGTACTCAAACATCTTACAGTGCTTTATGGCACATGAAGCACATAAAGAACAAGGGACAGTAAGCATCTTGAGATTTGCATAAAAATGTTTGTTATATATATATTGAAACAACTTTCAAAAATACTTTAAAGGGACCTTACTTAAACCATCTACATTTATTAAGTATATATTTTATTAAGTAAAAAAAATTGGAGAATAGCATTTTTATTATTATGCAAGTTCTAATTCATCTTCTTCTGATGATGTATATCACTTTGAAAGTTTCATTTCAACTGCAGCCTGCTTAACATGCTGAGCGCCACCATATTGTAAGGTACATTACTCTCAGAGCACTGGTCACTTGACGCGTGCTCCAGTGAATAGAAATGTGCATGTGTACAACATAAAATGTCTCCACTGCATCTCTGAAGCTCGCTCACTCAATTGCTGAGAGCAAGCTTCATAGCTATTTGTATGACGGCTTTATTAGAGGAGCTGATTTTAACCGATCTTTTGTAGTAATCAATCCTATTTTTTGCACAATTAACAACCATTACGTATGTTTTGATGCTAGCTGCCGCTTTCAGTTTTCCTGAGCCAGAGGCACACTTACAATCAATGTTACCTCTGTGTATAATGACAGTGAAGTGTGCCTCTGGTAATGCAGAAGAGTGCATCTTTTTAAAGCGTGTGCGCGCTCACAGCCAGGAGCTTAGTCACATCCGGAATAGTCCCCAGGACTTTAGCAGTGCAGGGACAAATGAGCAAAGGAATGGGGAAACAGAGTTGCAAAATAAATAATAAGAAGATAGGTTTATATATAAAGGGAAAAAAATGCTTTGATTTATAACATTGTAGTCTACACTATGTACATTGAAACTTCATAGCATTAAATTTAAGTATTTAAGGTCCCTTTAAGTTTTTATTTTACCCTCTAGAAATTTCGAATTCCCAAAACTTAAAATGCACCCTGCTGACTTCTCAAGGATAACTCTGCTATTTGTCTGTACCTAATGGCTAACTGATTACAACTACAAAACAATTCACTCTATACTAACATTATAAGCTGGGGCTAGCCTTCTTGCCTGAGGACTAAAGCCCAGGTTGGCTCCTACAAATAAGGCAAATGGTGGAAGGACTTTGGCTATTGACAAATAATTACAGTGATAAGGATGTTAATTTGTTTTAAAAATATTCAGACTTGGCTGATGTGTTATTCTACAGAAACAAAACAGAAATGCCTTGTAATTACAAGGTGTGTACTGTCCCTTTAAATGGAATTAAATGGAATACTTATATTGCTGAATGTAAAAATGCACGGTTTAACAGCTTTTACAGAACATTAAAAAAAACGTGCAAGTTTCGCTTGATTATTTATTCTGCCTCTGATTCACTAAAGGCTTGTTACAAGACAACCAATCAACCATTGTACCTGCTGAGCCATTGCGTAAAAAACACACTCAAAAAGGACTTGTTTTGGTGGTGTGTAACATAGCACCATAATCAGTGATGATACCAAAAAAGGATGCATGGTAGTAATTTAGCAGGTCTCTGAAGTTAGTGCATGCTGCATACTTCAAGAGTACATAATATATGGAAGCAAGTAAACTTATCTATACCACCAAAATTAAAACATACAGATGTGCAAATGGTTAATACACAACTGATTTTACTTATAACAGGATGCAGTAGGGCAGAAACATTGCAGGTGGAGATCTAGAAAGCTAAAAGACCCAAGGCATAAATTGTATCTGCTCTTGCAAAGTTGCAATGCCTAACAGAGGAAATCAACAAATATGAGAGAGACATAGAATCAGGAGTAAACCAAGGGGAACACTGAAGGCTATATTTTGAATGTTGCTATAACTGGTGCGCATGAGCGATAAACGCGTTTGCTTGAGTGCAATTGAATTTAACTTGCATTGGGATATCGCTACTTCAGAGCTCTGGTTAACTGTTAAACAACTAAAAAGATGATCAAAAAAGCTGCAAAAGGGGGCGAAGCCTACAGCTGTTGCGGTGAGACACATATGAGAAGAGCTCCAGATAATATTCACTTTTTAAGGAGTTAATTCCTAACATTATCTCATTTCAAAATTTCTCTGACCCTGAGAGATTTTGGGAGAATCTGGAGGATTGACTTAATTTGCGGATCTACCTATGCTCTTCAGCTACAGTATATGCACAGCATTTGATTTCATATTCCACGTGGACTTAGGTGTCTGGGTGTCAGGCCGGCCGCATAATCCCCCCCTCCCCCCAGGACTCTGGGTTAGTGCGCAGTGTACAGTGCTGCATTTATTTTAGTCCTATACTAAATTCATACTTATAGGATGGAATCCTCTGAAGCTACCTTAATGGCAGAGATCAGGGACATTCTGATGATACATATGTCACGGCTTGAGTGCCATTTGCTTGCAGCGTGGTGTACTGATGGCGAGCATAAACAGCAGAGTAATGCGATCAAAGATGACAGTGATATAGACAGTACTGAGGAAGAAGTTTCTTTGGGAAATGTTTATGCCCCATTGATGATATCAAATGTAAAGACAATGAAGTCGGATGAGCCAGAGGTTAAAGAGATTTGCTGCGAGCAACCGAGAAAATTAAATGCAAACTGGCAACCTGTATGGGACATTCCGGAGCAATTTGCTGCCTGGGGATCATGGAACCCTGATTTGAAGCTTATTCCCTATAGAGGCTCCGATTCTGCAAATCATGCTGGTCTGCTCACATGGAAACTTACTCCTGAGGGACTCCAGTTGTGCACCACAAAGGAAAAACAAATGTGTTGTATTGCCTATTCTATTCTGCAAATCTGTTCTATATAGGTGGAACAGGAGTGTAATATTGAAGTTCCTGACATTTTAAAATATAACTAAAATATTGGTTGCACGCTATTATACTTGCCACATAAGCCATACTACTTTAGTTAAAAGTCTAAAAATGTTGTCTGGTCTAGCATTTAAACGACTTTTTGTTTAAGCTATAACAGTGCTGTTTTGTTATATGTTTAAAATGGTTTGGCATTCAATAAATTTAAACATCACTTGTTATAACAATCACATTCATTTGCCAAACCGAAAAATAAATCAAACATGAAATATTTAGGGAGCAAACATATAAACCTCCCTCTTTTTTTACCCTCGGGACCAGCAGAGGCCACTCTTGGACCCCAATTATCTCGACTTTCTAAGCTGAGGGTTTTGGGGTGAAACAGGCCACTTTTGGACCTGTACTGCTCAGTCGCACCTCCTATGTCTGCCAGGACCATGGGTAGGTCCAGAAAACAAAGTTCAAAGGAGGGCAGAAGAACTAGTATGGTATACGCTCATACAGAGAACCTGTTAATATTGTTAAAACCGACAAATCTTCAAAAAACGAAAAATATAGAAACTAACGCAGTAAAGTTACATAAACTATAAGACCCCTTTTGGACCTTTGAAGTGATATACCCCCTAACGGACAAAGCTTTATAAAAACTGTAGCATCTGACAGTTATAAATTAGTTATAGAAGGTTAGGTATAGTTGAACATAAAGACCATTTATACACTGCTATCATTAACACCATGAAAGCACTTTCACAAGACTCTTAGTTATCCATTAACATTCATTTCACTATATTCAGTAAGCTAGCTGTTAGATAAAATTATATAAGTATGGTTTACATGTAAGAGATGTTGTTAGACCCACTCTTGGAGCCCAGTGCTAGAGTATAGTTGTTATAGGGGGAGAACACAATTAGTTATCCTGAAATTGTACATACCTAGAGCAAAAGTGAAATCTCCTTTTAGACTCCTGGACATGCTGTGCAAGTAACTAAAATATTCAAAGGGCTGTCAATAATTGCACATTAAACTAAAACAATACAGTAAATAGAAATCGTATACCCTTATCAGCTAGGGGCTGGTAAAAGAGGAGACTCAAGCTGTAAGAATGCGCAGAGTCGTATACTATTACATAAAGTTTTTTTAACATAGACATAGGCTTTTAAACTAATATATATAGCTAAATGTTAGAGTATAACAAGGTTACAGGTGTGGAATCTGCACACAGTTTCAGAACACATGGCTTCATAAATGCAGAATCCTTATCCATAAGCAACAACTGGTACACTACTCACTGTATACAGTATAAAACCACTGAAAATGTTTTGCATAAAGAAACAATCTTAATGTCCGTGCAATAAACTAGTAGGGACCCACAGGGGGAAGCCAAAATATAAAATAAAAAATCAAACAAAAGTATAGGAGATTGTAAAGTCCATGCTCTCCCATAGACTAGTTATCTACTAGACCTAGAATTGTGACAAATATCCCTAAGGGAGAGCCTGTATCCAAGTCTCTCAACCAACACCAATCCTTAGGTTGCAGCTTTTTAGAGAGATGTACTGATCTGAGGCCACGTCCCCATAAACAATGTTGAAAGTTCTTAACCTACACCAGATCTGCGAGAACTCGGGGGAGCATGGCAGTGAGAAAAAAATGAAAATAGTTCAATGAAGCAGGGAAAGCACGAGATCATGAAGCTCAGATTGTCCCGCTTATGTATCATAAAGACACCAACAGAGGAGGCATTACTAGCTATTGGTATAGATTTCAGGTAAATTGATGTTCTCCCTGTTACTTTTGGCAGGCACATGTCACACTCCAGGGAAACGGTCGCATTCCCCTGAGCGCCAAGCCGCGGCTTGCTCTGAGCATGCTCTTCATCTGTGCTAGTCTCAGTGGCTCCATCGACACGCATGTTGTAATCCCCTTCTCCTGGAGCTATTACTGCCACAGCTAGGCCGCATCTCAGAAGGGCTGGAGCAGTAGGCATTCTTGGTCCAAACCTCTGCTCACGCAGGTTACACTATCCTCATCCTCAAATGACTTAGTTAGCGGCAAGCAGGTGGGTAAGTAAAAAGTCAGTCGTGTCTGTTGCTTTCTTGCGAGGCTTCAGATTCTCTCTCACTGTGTCCACAGAAAGTATAATATTGTCTAGTCTCTTACAGAACTCTCTCTCAAACTCCTCCATAAGGGTCTGCAGGGCAACAGATAGTTCATCCATGATAGTAGATAAGAAATACTAATATAATTGAGAGATAGACACTCTTTGCCTGCTTTACCAGCGTAGGTGTTGAGATCTATGCAAAGACCCCCACCTTAGATCCAAATGTCCGGATCAGCCTGCGAGAGGTGGAACACCAGAGAAAAATAAATATATTTGTTCAACACACTTCCATAAGTCCAAAATTCTCACTTTCAAGCTTTGATGGCAAGGTATTCCAATGATAATTAGCAGATTATCATGCCCTCTCTCACAGCTCCTGATTTTTCAGCCTGTCATGGCTGCAGCCCAGGCACACCCCCCACATTCTGTTTTTATTCCAGTTCGTTATAGTTCATACACATTTGATATAGATACAGCCGCTAGATGGCGCCAGCTACTTAATAGATAAAGCAGAAAAGAGACATCCAAACTCCAAGCTGTTGAAAAGGCTGATACTTCTGGAGTTTTAAGAGTTATTAACTAATCCCTTGCTTGAGACGAAAGTGTGTGAATTACCTTGCCCTTAATCTTAGAGGCAGCTGAACTTTTGTACTGTTTAAGATGTTCTATGAAGCTCAGAATATGAAGCTTTAGGTTATTTATCTTTTATTGTTCAAAAACAGTTTTTTTTAACTTTATGTATGGGATTTTTAGTAGCCTACTGTTACTTCCTAATAGTATACTATTGAAGCCTCTTAGCCATTAAGGTGTAAGGCATATATCTGTGCTGCAATGGATATGTGTTTCTATCTGTATGGGATTAGGTTTAGCTACAATACATGTTGTTATCTTCCCCACTTCTATAGGTTGTTACTCTGTTGGCTTCTCATTTCTCAAGCTCTCTCTTTACTGAGCTGCTATATTACAAGCTAGTTTAATGTATACAAAGCAGTTCCCATATTGTTGTTGTTGTGACTCCCCCACTTGGTACTTTGAGGCCATTGTATAACAGTTCTATATTACAAAATATTAAAAAGTTGTATGTGTTATTAAAGCTTAGATAAATAAAGTAAAATAAAAAATGAGGTTTGTCATTTGGGACCCAAAAGTGGCCCCCTTTATTGTAGATGACCTCCTATAACTTGACTTAGTATTACTGAGGCCCAAAAGTGACCTCATATGTCATCCTGGAGGTACAATGAACATTAGGCATACTAGTTGCATAAAATATCTAGATTTCCTCTCTGTAATGTATATGTATACTGTGCGCTGAAATTGCTTGAATATAAGATGTCTGCAGTTGTATTGCTTCATGTATGCCTTATACCAATCCTTGAATAAAAATTCTAAAAAAAAAAAAGCTGTAAAAATACATTTAAAAGTACAGTTGAACTCATAACACTAATAATTTAAAAAAATTGCATAAAACAGTTATAATGGCTGGGTGATATAAAAAAGGGCTGCAAAGGGTTTTAACAGAGATACATACATAAACATGTCTAAATGTGTATAAATATGTATATGTGTATAAATATGTATATATATGTGTATAAATATGTATATATGTGTATATATGTGTATAAATATGTATATATGTGTATATATGTGTATAAATATGTATATATGTGTATATATGTGTATAAATATGTATATATATGTGTATAAATATGTATATATATGTGTATAAATATGTATATATGTGTATATATGTGTATAAATGTGTATAAATGTGTATATATGTGTATATATGTGTATAAATGTGTATAAATGTGTATAAATGTGTATAAATGTGTATATATGTGTATATATGTGTATAAATGTGTATAAATGTGTATAAATATGTATATATGTGTATATATGTGTATAAATGTGTATAAATGTGTATAAATGTGTATAAATGTGTATAAATATGTATATATATGTGTATAAATATGTATATATGTGTATATATGTGTATAAATATGTATATATGTGTATAAATATGTATATATGTGTATAAATGTGTATAAATGTGTATATATGTGTATAAATGTGTATAAATGTGTATAAATGTGTATATATGTGTATAAATATGTATATATGTGTATAAATGTGTATAAATGTGTATAAATGTGTATAAATGTGTATATAAATATGTATAAATATGTATAAATATGTATATATGTGTATAAATATGTATATAAATATGTATATAAATATGTATATAAATATGTATAAATGTGTATAAATGTGTATACATGTAATCTAGCCCCAAGTTGGGGGCTGGCTAGCCTTGATAGATGTCAGGGTTTGGCTGGATCCTGCAGTAGCATCCCGCTACAGCCCAGCCTACCTACTGCCACATAGTTAAAAGTGGAAAACATACTGACACTGATACGAAAGGTAAGAGTGCATTTGTAATAAGGATATGAATTTAATAACTTCACAAAGACTGCTAAGAGATTGCTATATAGTCAAAGAAAGAATCCACAACAGTACAAACAATGAGCATGAAAGAAAATACAGTATCTATTGGAACGGTTAACGAGTTGTGTATTAAATGTATACCATAATAGAATTGTAAACATTGGAACGGTTAACGAGTTGTGTATTAATTGTATACCATAATAGAATTGTAAACATTGGAACGGTTAACGAGTTGTGTATTAATTGTATACCATAATAGAATTGTAAACATTGGAACGGTTAACGAGTTGTGTATTAAATGTATACCATAATAGAATTGTAAACATTGGAACGGTTAACGAGTTGTGTATTAATTGTATACCATAATAGAATTGTAAACATTGGAACGGTTAACGAGTTGTGTATTAAATGTATACCATAATAGAATTGTAAACATTGGAACGGTTAACAAGTTGTGTATTAATTGTATACCATAATAGAATTGTAAACATTGGAACGGTTAACGAGTTGTGTATTAAATGTATACCATAATAGAATTGTAAACATTGGAACGGTTAACGAGTTGTGTATTAATTGTATACCATAATAGAATTGTAAACATTGGAACGGTTAACAAGTTGTGTATTAAATGTATACCATAATAGAATTGTAAACATTGGAACGGTTAACGAGTTGTGTATTAATTGTATACCATAATAGAATTGTAAACATTGGAACGGTTAACGAGTTGTGTATTAATTGTATACCATAATAGAATTGTAAACATTGGAACGGTTAACGAGTTGTGTATTAAATGTATACCATAATAGAATTGTACTTTGTAAAACTTGTATGTTCTGTCTGAAATCACAAAAATACATTTGAGTTTCATATTTATTTAATTATTGCTTTATTATAATAGAATCTAAAAAATACTTTGTTAAAATGTATTTATTTTTTTAAATATGGGTAATTCCTCTGCTCAATAAATCCACGTTTAAGTTTGCTACTATCCACCAATAATAATGTAGTAAAAGTACTATCAGCTTGTGAGTATGCATACTATAAAGTCAACTACTGTGCGGAAGCAAACTATTTTTGTTATGAAAAAGGGTTTAATTATAGCTCTTTCAACGTGTATGCAAAAATGTAAGAAAGTGTAATGTTTGAAACTGAACACCAAAATGTTTAAAACAATGTTAAAAACTTGAGAGCAAATAATAGTGTTCTGCGTTGTAACAACAAGATATTGGTAATATTTAATTGTTCCAAATTCACTACAATATAGTTAACCACTGAAAGCTTTACAACCCATATGCATCTAAGGAACTAAATACAAATTGACTGCTTTTGCTAAACCAACATTTGACGTTTAAAAATAGTTTGCAATTCATCAGCTTTTTACACCAGAAAGCTATTTAATATCGCATAGACAGTGAAGACAAAAGGAGTGCAAAGAGGAAATATAAGAAAATCGGAGAAGTGAGGAAGCTATAACTAGAAAGAGCCATGTATATATAAGGGATACAAAGGCAAGGGAAAGTGAATGTGGAACGTATGACGTATCTCAAGGACCTTACTGTGCAAATAGATGTAAACTCACTTTCCCATTGGCCTGTTTTTGTGCAGTCTCTTTTGTGTCTGCTGGTTTAGAGGTGGCAGTTTTAGTGACCATGGGGGGCACAGGTTTTCTGGCTGTGCTGACTGGCACAGATTTTTTCTCTACTTTAGCCTGGGAGGAAACAAAATTTGTAGTATGGTTTATAAATCAACACAGTAATAAAGAAAGAGAAAAAAAGAAAAAAAAAGCGACCAATTCAGGAAGTCTTGCGGAGAATATTTTACACCATTACAATACAGAAGTGAAAAAAACAAATAAAACAAAACAAAGCCTTGTGAAAATATAATCTAAGACAATTAACAACAAATTGCTGGGATGAGGATCCTTTACCAAATTAAGCACTTTAACAATTCAAAAGAATTTTAGACTCTACACTTATGTATATAAAAAAGTAATATATTTTAGTTCATGTAGCTTTCAGGTAATAGACATTACAAAATACATCATGTTTCCTACATCAGGATGGACAATCTAATATTGAACTGAGGAGCCAAAATTTTTTTTAATAGAATTATTCAAAAAGTTAGTAGTTATGGCTCCCTGAATTTCTCAAGCCCTGTCATAAATCTTTACATCAGTTTTATCTGTGTGTAGTACCTACAAAATGGAGCCTATATCAAGCTAGTTAAACTGATTAATCCTATCTCAGCACTTGTCTTTTGCAGATTAACTATTTCCTCTCACTGCATTAAGAGTCAGTTTCAAGGGTTAAGAAATGCGCAGTCCATTGGTCTTTAGATGCTCAGAATCAATCAGTACTGGCAGATTCATCAGGCATAGTTCCCATGTCAAATGCCAGAAACCCTTTGTTTCAGTGGGCGACAGCCTAGAAATGTATTATTGCAAATAACTGACTCTAGTATTTGCCTCCATGGCAGCAATCCTGAAGTATGCTATAAGTTACTATCTAAATTGAGAGTGCCCCATAAAAACATAAATTAGGCTTACCTGATCATTTCCTTTTCTTCTGATGGAAAGAGTCCACAGCTGCATTCATTACTTTTGGGAAATAAGAACCTGGCCACCAGGAGGAGGCAAAGACACCGCAGCCAAAGGCTTAAATACTCCTCCCACTTCTCTCATCCCCCAGTCATTCTGCCGAGGAACAAGGAACAGTAGAAGAAATATCAGGGTGAAAGAAGATAAGGACACCCCACATAAAATTACGGGTGGGGAGCTTATGTTTTTCTTCTTAAATGGAAAGAGTCCACAGCTGCATTCATTACTTTTGGGAAAACAATACCCAAGCTATAAAGGACACTGAATGCCAAGACGGGAGGGTACAATAGCGGCCCATACTGAGGGCACCAAGCCTGAACCTCTACCCGATAAAAACCCCAGCTTCAACCGAAGCCGAGAAAACTTTAAGAGGAAAAGCCCCAATGACACTGACTCGCAGTCAGTCAAGAGGCCAAACCAAAGACCACCAATGGACTCGACTGAGCCAACAATCCTCCAGGAGACACTGTCACCCAACAAACAGTCCTCCACCGCTCATCTCCACAAATGAAGTAGACACCAGCCGAAACCCCCAAGGGAACAGGGCAAAGGAGAACCAAGGAAACTGAAAGGTCCCTTAATACAACAAAGAACACTCCACGAGTGAGCCCATCTCACAGAGACCCAAAGGGGCCCAACAGGGAAAGGAGGCCACGCCTATACCAAGCAAAGCCCGGGATAAGACCGGCACAGAGACAGAACAGACGTCTCTCCAATATCCTGCAAGCACAGATTGCAACTGAAGAGGCAAAGTCCTCCCAGTGTCAAGAATACCAAGGCATTCGACCATAAAAAAGTGTGTAATACACTTGCGAGGAAGAAGCAGTCAAGTAAGAAACAGACCGCAAAAGCAACCCCCAGACAAAGGGTACGCTCCAGGCAACCTAAGTCGCCGGACCTACATACAGGTCCCTAAAAAGGTGAACACAAAACCTCAATTGAGGCCCCCCCAAGAAGGAGCGTATACCATCAGAACCCAAAGGAAGAGTAAACTCTCTTCTGAAATCAATGGAGTCAGTTGAAAGGAAAATCTATACCCTAGCAGAATAAGCTAACAAGATAGACTCAACAAAGCTCACACATCCAGAGGAGACTGCGACCGAATGCAGCTCCATAGACCGCTCGGCCATCCTGACCTGCAAACCCACAGCCAGCTGTACCAACCCAGCCACAGGGATCCAAAACAGGGGAACAAAAGAATTCCGAAAACAGGAACAGGAACGAGCGTAAGGATAGCACAGTCATCCCCACAGAGTACAAGTACAACCTGACTCCTAAAACAGACAACAAGGCCATAGACCTAAGGATCTATCACAATAAAGGCCCAACAAGTCTGCTTGGAGCCACAGAAAGACCCCCGGGGGAACCAATACCACCTGCCTCTCATCCAGGAGAAGCCCCAAGCAAGGAATCTATCTCCATAGGGAGGAGGATATCCCCTAAAGAAAAGGGATGATGCTGGAAGGGCAACATCTGTCCTCAAGGCCCGAAGTCACCAGCTAATGGGAAATTCTTAACACAGATGTCCTAGAAAAGGACCCCCCTACAAGTAGCTTGCCAAGCAGAGGCACAGTCATACATTCGCCTGCAGAGCAGGGATTCCATGGGAACACTGGCTAGTTGATCAGAGGAATGCCACCCTAAGGCGCACCAGAAATTGGACATCCAAAGCCAGCAGCTGGGTATGAACTAACCACCCCTGAGGCTCAAGCCACACGGCTAACCACCAGATGACATGGGCCACCCTGTGGCAAAGAGTAAAAAATACTCCAAAATCCTGGCCAACCATGACAAGGTTAGATAGATGGAGCAAGGACATAGTCCAAGTTCCCACTACCATGGAACACCCCGACCAGCCCTGAGATTCAAGATTCCAAAACCACCCAAACTGGGTCAGGAAAAAGGCCATGCGAAGCTTCAGTAACCGGAAGTCTCAAGGAGAAAAACAGGTCCCGGTACCCAATAGTTCAGGCAAACCTTACCATAGAACTAAACACCCCAACTGGTATGGATGCATACCCAGAAATCCAGAAAGCAAGAGAACTCGAAAGCCCCCCAAAGGAAGGAACCACCCCTAGCTAAAGTCCAACGCTCCAAGGAGCAAGGCTAGAAGTCGTATGACGATTTCTCTCAGAGCCTCAGGACGACCAAGGGATACCTCAAGGTCAAAAAAATCCTACTAACAAGACTAGTCTCCCTAACACCTCCGCACAAGCAGAGAACACAAGGAAGAGAAGGCACTAAGCCTACCCGGCTCCAGAAAACCCAGAGCTAAACAAAGTCCCCGCAGGGAACAACCATCACCCGGAAACACAGATCTCTAAAAGGAGATTCTGGAAGAAGACCCAAAGGCCTCTTGTAACTCAGTCAAGCTTACGCGTACACCTGCAAGGTGTCAAGAGCTGCAACAGGTTTCAAACTGCAAACCCTCTGCATGCTAGACAGCTATCTGTACAAGCTGTTGGATGATCAAGCCCAAAAGGACAAATCCAGAGGCCTAAACAAGGCGGCCAAACCACTCAACTGCGGTAAGGGCGTTAAGCCCTCCAACCCTCCCCCACATGGGGGAGGAAACTCTAAGATCTGGTGAAAACAGATGTCAGATAGAGTGACGCAGCGGAAAAACTCCCCTGCCCGGTCATCTATGACTGAAGGCTATAAGGACTGAAACAATCCTTCCCACCTCACGGACCTACAGTTCCTCTCGAATGCTTAGTTGAACATGAAAAACAATAACCTGAGCACTAGGCGTTGCTACAGAACCAGCCGAGCAGAACAGCGCCACGTGTCTGAATAGCCGCAAAACTGAACGAACCCGACAGGACCAGCCTGCACCTAGGGTCCCAACCGGCAGGCTGCGTAAATTTTTCCTTGTAGGGGAAAAAACTGAAAACAGACAGTTTTAACAGAGGACTAACATGTCCAACAACTTCCGAAGAAGTAAAAAGAATATCAATCCCAGAAGGTTCCCGAAGTAAAAAAAAACAAATAAAAGACATCCCATCGGACATAAATAAAATATAAGGCAACCCGGAGGTTAACGCCCAAAAAGACACAGGCCTACCCGCAGGACCAGCCAAACGGAGCCCTATCACCCAAAACTGGGAAAGATCTCTAACAAATGACAATCAGGAGATTACTTCATCCCCACATGTCTAATGAGGTGCACCATTCGAATTATCAGACTGAAAATCCCCATATCTGGTAATGATAGGGTCATTCAATAACTGAAAAACATGTCTGAGCAACACAAGCAAAAAAGGTGCTGCAACCTCCGGGGGAAACACGCCACCCCACATGGAGGAACCATAAACTGGGTTACCCGCATGTGCGTAAGTATGATTTAGTAGGGAACTCGCCTCTCGGAGGACAGGACCCCCAGAGGCGGATGGCTCAGCAGTCCCTGGATTCCCCGAGCCCGAGGAACCAGGCGCTCTAAAATGGCATACGGAACAAAACTGGTTGACAGGCGTCAACAAGGCCACTCCGGATTCATCACCGGACACAGAATCTGAAATCAAAATAGTCTCAGTATCAGAATCCTCTAACTGAATCTGAAATTAACACAGTCTCAGCATCAGAATCCTCCATAACTAGATAGAGGATATTTAAATATGGACTAAAGTAGTGAAAAACTAAAACGGCACCTGACACCCCCAATGGCTGAGGCCTCACCACCTCCTATGACCAGACCCCTGTGGACTATAAAAAAAATTTGCCACATGGTCGGGAATGCGGAAATGGAACAACGGAAAGTAGCCACGCCTGAACACAAGGTGAACCGTACAGTCCAAACAAGCGCGCCCAGCCAAAACGTCACTTCCAAAGGCCTCAATGTTCCAACCACGAGCCCAGTAAACATTGCACATAAGCAGGTTGAATCACATAACAAACATGATTATAAACCCCCCCGTTCAATAACCCCCCTCAGGAGATATTAACCCTCGATTCCAAGATACTAACAGACTCACTGAGACACTTATGTTATAAGTTATATCCGCAAGGTGGTAGCCTCTTGGGAAACATTCACATTACAGTACATTACGAATATAGTAAAATGAAACGATCTTAACGGAATCTACGCTGTGGAACAGGAACACGGCCCTTCAAGTGTGACGGATAGTAGCATCGCCTCCACCATGGACTTGAGAGAAGAAAGCAGGCAGCGAAGTTAGACAACACAGATTGCTTGAGGAGCTGTTAATGAGTCGGAATGGTTTCGCAGAAAGAAACTCCCTGATTCTCCGGACGCTTTAGTCCAAGCCCTCACTGAGAGACTGAAAGGACTACTTAAAACTCCTGTCCCATGCCGAAGAGTACTACCCTCCATAAGAGACAAAAACAAAAATTAAAAATTCTGACACTTCTCTGCCATTCTCCTGGGATGAAAGGAATGGGAGGAGTATTTAAGCCTTTGGCTGGGTTGTCTTTGCCTCCTCCTGGTGGCCAGGTTCTTATTTCCCAAAAGTAATGAATGCAGCTGTGGACTCTTCATTTAAGAAGAAAATCTTGCTTTAGAAAAGGGTCTCTAGAATTTGGCTATTCCAAATACAATTGAGTTTAGTGGCTGCCATGTAAATAAAAGTCTTGAAATAGCGACGATAAGGCAAGACCTTATATTGGTGAAGGGGAGTATTACAATAATGCACAAAGCAAGACAAGTCTTCCAAAAATACTATAACAGGAACTGAGTAAAGTAAAGGCAATTTAGCCCACACCAAAATAGAATATAAGCTCTAAAAAGGGTCCTAGATGTGAGTGGCCTGTATACACTCCTAAGGGAGTATGTGATCAATGAGTGGGCCATATATGATAGGACCAGGGTTCCAGAAACAAAAACCAGAATGGGGAAACAAGTTCATATATGTAGAAGACACAGAATTTCAGGGAGAGACTGAGATCCACAGAAAATTACAAAGTTGCAAGAAGGACCCTGGTGAAGCTGTCACAAGGATGAAGGAAAGAGTCACAAAAACATAATTTATGTAAGAACTTACCTGATAAATTCATTTCTTTCATATTAACAAGAGTCCATGAGCTAGTGACGTATGGGATATACATTCCTACCAGGAGGGGCAAAGTTTCCCAAACCTTAAAATGCCTATAAATACACCCCTCACCACACCCACAAATCAGTTTAACGAATAGCCAAGAAGTGGGGTGATAAGAAAAAAAGTGCGAAGCATATAAAATAAGGAATTGGAATAATTGTGCTTTATACAAAAAAATCATAACCACCACAAAAAAGGGTGGGCCTCATGGACTCTTGTTAATATGAAAGAAATGAATTTATCAGGTAAGTTCTTACATAAATTATGTTTTCTTTCATGTAATTAACAAGAGTCCATGAGCTAGTGACGTATGGGATAATGACTACCCAAGATGTGGATCTTTCCACACAAGAGTCACTAGAGAGGGAGGGATAAAATAAAGACAGCCAATTCCTGCTGAAAATAATCCACACCCAAAATAAAGTTTAATAAAAAACATAAGCAGAAGATTCAAACTGAAACCGCTGCCTGAAGAACTTTTCTACCAAAAACTGCTTCAGAAGAAGAAAACACATCAAAATGGTAGAATTTAGTAAAAGTATGCAAAGAGGACCAAGTTGCTGCTTTGCAGATCTGGTCAACCAAAGCTTCATTCCTAAACGCCCAGGAAGTAGATACTGACCTAGTAGAATGAGCTGTAATTCTCTGAGGCGGAATTTTACCCGACTCAACATAGGCAAGATGAATTAAAGATTTCAACCAAGATGCCAAAGAAATGGCAGAAGCTTTCTGGCCTTTCCTAGAACCGGAAAAGATAACAAATAGACTAGAAGTCTTACGGAAAGATTTCGTAGCTTCAACATAATATTTCAAAGCTCTAACAACATCCAAAGAATGCAATGATTTCTCCTTAGAATTCTTAGGATTAGGACATAATGAAGGAACCACAATTTCTCTACTAATGTTGTTGGAATTCACAACTTTAGGTAAAAATTCAAAAGAAGTTCGCAACACCGCCTTATCCTGATGAAAAATCAGAAAAGGAGACTCACACGAAAGAGCAGATAATTCAGAAACTCTTCTAGCAGAAGAGATGGCCAAAAGGAACAAAACTTTCCAAGAAAGTAATTTAATGTCCAATGAATGCATAGGTTCAAACGGAGGAGCTTGAAGAGCTCCCAGAACCAAATTCAAACTCCAAGGAGGAGAAATTGACTTAATGACAGGTTTTATACGAACCAAAGCTTGTACAAAACAATGAATATCAGGAAGAATAGCAATCTTTCTGTGAAAAAGAACAGAAAGAGCGGAGATTTGTCCTTTCAAAGAACTTGCGGACAAACCCTTATCTAAACCATCCTGAAGAAACTGTAAAATTCTCGGTATTCTAAAAGAATGCCAAGAAAAATGATGAGAAAGACACCAAGAAATATAAGTCTTCCAGACTCTATAATATATCTCTCGAGATACAGATTTACGAGCCTGTAACATAGTATTAATCACGGAGTCAGAGAAACCTCTATGACCAAGAATCAAGCGTTCAATCTCCATACCTTTAAATTTAAGGATTTCAGATCCGGATGGAAAAAAGGACCTTGTGACAGAAGGTCTGGTCTTAACGGAAGAGTCCATGGTTGGCAAGATGCCATCCGGACAAGATCCGCATACCAAAACCTGTGAGGCCATGCCGGAGCTATTAGCAGAACAAACGAGCATTCCCTCAGAATCTTGGAGATTACTCTTGGAAGAAGAACTAGAGGCGGAAAGATATAGGCAGGATGATACTTCCAAGGAAGTGATAATACATCCACTGCCTCCGCCTGAGGATCCCGGGATCTGGACAGATACCTGGGAAGTTTCTTGTTTAGATGAGAGGCCATCAGATCTATCTCTGGGAGCCCCCACATTTGAACAATCTGAAGAAATACCTCTGGGTGAAGAGACCATTCGCCCGGATGCAACGTTTGGCGACTGAGATAATCCGCTTCCCAATTGTCTACACCTGGGATATGAACCGCAGAGATTAGACAGGAGCTGGATTCTGCCCAAACCAAAATTCGAGATACTTCTTTCATAGCCAGAGGACTGTGAGTCCCTCCTTGATGATTGATGTATGCCACAGTTGTGACATTGTCTGTCTGAAAACAAATGAACGATTCTCTCTTCAGAAGAGGCCAAAACTGAAGAGCTCTGAAAACTGCACGGAGTTCCAAGATATTGATCGGTAATCTCACCTCCTGAGATTCCCAAACTCCTTGTGCCGTCAGAGATCCCCACACAGCTCCCCAACCTGTGAGACTTGCATCTGTTGAAATTACAGTCCAGGTCGGAAGAACAAAAGAAGCCCCCTGAATTAAACGAAGGTGATCTGTCCACCACGTTAGAGAGTGCCGAACAATCGGTTTTAAAGATATTAATTGATATATCTTCGTGTAATCCCTGCACCATTGGTTCAGCATACAGAGCTGAAGAGGTCGCATGTGAAAACGAGCAAAGGGGATCGCGTCCGATGCAGCAGTCATAAGACCTAGAATTTCCATGCATAAGGCTACCGAAGGGAATGATTGAGACTGAAGGTTTCGACAGGCTGTAATCAATTTTAGACGTCTCTTGTCTGTTAAAGACAGAGTCATGGACACTGAATCTATCTGGAAACCCAGAAAGGTTACCTTTGTTTGAGGAATCAAAGAACTTTTTGGTAAATTGATCCTCCAACCATGATCTTGAAGAAACAACACAAGTCGATTCGTATGAGACTCTGCTAAATGTAAAGACTGAGCAAGTACCAAGATATCGTCCAAATAAGGAAATACCACAATACCCTGTTCTCTGATTACAGACAGAAGGGCACCGAGAATCTTTGTGAAAATTCTTGGAGCTGTAGCAAGGCCAAACGGTAGAGCCACAAATTGGTAATGCTTGTCTAGAAAAGAGAATCTCAGGAACTGATAATGATCTGGATGAATCGGAATATGCAGATATGCATCCTGTAAATCTATTGTGGACATATAATTCCCTTGCTGAACAAAAGGCAATATAGTCCTTACAGTTACCATCTTGAACGTTGGTATCCTTACATAACGATTCAATAATTTTAGATCCAGAACTGGTCTGAAGGAATTCTCCTTCTTTGGTACAATGAAGAGATTTGAATAAAACCCCATCCCCTGTTCCGGAACTGGAACTGGCATAATTACTCCAGCCAACTCTAGATCTGAAACACAATTCAGAAATGCTTGAGCTTTCACTGGATTTACTGGGACATGGGAAAGAAAAAATCTCTTTGCAGGAGGTCTCATCTTGAAACCAATTCTGTACCCTTCTGAAACAATGTTCTGAATCCAAAGATTGTGAACAGAATTGATCCAAATTTCTTTGAAAAAACGTAACCTGCCCCCTACCAGCTGAACTGGAATGAGGGCCGTACCTTCATGTGAACTTAGAAGCAGGCTTTGCCTTTCTAGCAGGCTTGGATTTATTCCAGACTGGAGATGGTTTCCAAACTGAAACTGCTCCTGAGGACGAAGGATCAGGCTTTTGTTCTTTGTTGAAACGAAAGGAACGAAAACGATTGTTAGCCCTGTTTTTACCTTTAGACTTTTTATCCTGTGGTAAAAAAGTTCCTTTCCCACCAGTAACAGTTGAAATAATAGAATCCAACTGAGAACCAAATAATTTGTTTCCCTGGAAAGAAATGGAAAGTAGAGTTGATTTAGAAGCCATATCAGCATTCCAGGTCTTAAGCCATAAAGCTCTTCTGGCTAAGATAGCCAGAGACATAAACCTAACATCAACTCTAATAATATCAAAAATGGCATCACAGATGAAATTATTAGCATGCTGGAGAAGAATAATAATATCATGAGAATCACGATTTGTTACTTGTTGCGCTAGAGTTTCCAACCAAAAAGTTGAAGCTGCAGCAACATCAGCCAATGATATAGCAGGTCTAAGAAGATTACCTGAACATAGATAAGCTTTTCTTAGAAAAGATTCAATTTTTCTATCTAAAGGATCCTTAAACGAGGTACCATCTGACGTAGGAATGGTAGTACGTTTAGCAAGGGTAGAAATAGCCCCATCAACTTTAGGGATTTTGTCCCAAAATTCTAACCTGTCAGGCGGAACAGGATATAATTGCTTAAAACGTTTAGAAGGAGTAAATGAATTACCCAATTTATCCCATTCCTTAGAAATTACTGCAGAAATAGCATTAGGAACAGGAAAGACTTCTGGAATAACCGCAGGAGCTTTAAAAACCTTATCCAAACGTATAGAATTAGTATCAAGAGGACTAGAATCCTCTATTTCTAAAGCAATTAGTACTTCTTTAAGTAAAGAGCGAATAAATTCCATCTTAAATAAATATGAAGATTTATCAGCATCAATCTCTGAGATAGAATCCTCTGAACCAGAAGAGTCCAAAGAATCAGAATGATGGTGTTCATTTAAAAATTCATCTGTAGAGAGAGAAGATTTAAAAGACTTTTTACGTTTACTAGAAGGAGAAATAACAGACAAAGCCTTCTTTATGGATTCAGAAACAAAATCTCTTATGTTATCAGGAACATTCTGCACCTTAGATGTTGAGGGAACTGCAACAGGCAATGGTACATCACTAAAGGAAATATTATCTGCTTTAACAAGTTTGTCATGACAATTATTACAAACAACAGCTGGAGGAATAGCTACCAAAAGTTTACAGCAGATACACTTAGCTTTGGTAGATCCAGCAGGCAGTGGTTTTCCTGTAGTATCTTCTGGCTCAGATGCAACGTGAGACATCTTGCAATATGTAAGAGAAAAAACAACATATAAAGCAAAATAGATCAAATTCCTTATAAGACAGTTTCAGGAATGGGAAAAAAAACAGAATTTATGTTTACCTGATAAATTTCTTTCTCCAACGGTGTGTCCGGTCCACGGCGTCATCCTTACTTGTGGGATATTCTCTTCCCCAACAGGAAATGGCAAAGAGCCCAGCAAAGCTGGTCACATGATCCCTCCTAGGCTCCGCCTACCCCAGTCATTCGACCGACGTTAAGGAGGAATATTTGCATAGGAGAAACCATATGGTACCGTGGTGACTGTAGTTAAAGAAAAGAAATTATCAGACCTGATTAAAAAAACCAGGGCGGGCCGTGGACCGGACACACCGTTGGAGAAAGAAATTTATCAGGTAAACATAAATTCTGTTTTCTCCAACATAGGTGTGTCCGGTCCACGGCGTCATCCTTACTTGTGGGAACCAATACCAAAGCTTTAGGACACGGATGAAGGGAGGGAGCAAATCAGGTCACCTAAATGGAAGGCACCACGGCTTGCAAAACCTTTCTCCCAAAAATAGCCTCAGAAGAAGCAAAAGTATCAAACTTGTAAAATTTGGTAAAAGTGTGCAGTGAAGACCAAGTCGCTGCCCTACATATCTGATCAACAGAAGCCTCGTTCTTGAAGGCCCATGTGGAAGCCACAGCCCTAGTGGAATGAGCTGTGATTCTTTCGGGAGGCTGCCGTCCGGCAGTCTCGTAAGCCAATCTGATGATGCTTTTAATCCAAAAAGAGAGAGAGGTAGAAGTTGCTTTTTGACCTCTCCTTTTACCTGAATAAACAACAAACAAGGAAGATGTTTGTCTAAAATCCTTTGTAGCATCTAAATAGAATTTTAGAGCGCGAACAACATCCAAATTGTGCAACAAACGTTCCTTCTTTGAAACTGGTTTCGGACACAGAGAAGGTACGATAATCTCCTGGTTAATGTTTTTGTTAGAAACAACTTTTGGAAGAAAACCAGGTTTAGTACGTAAAACCACCTTATCTGCGTGGAACACCAGATAAGGAGAAGAACACTGCAGAGCAGATAATTCTGAAACTCTTCTAGCAGAAGAAATTGCAACTAAAAACAAAACTTTCCAAGATAATAACTTAATATCAACGGAATGTAAGGGTTCAAACGGAACCCCCTGAAGAACTGAAAGAACTAAATTGAGACTCCAAGGAGGAGTCAAAGGTTTGTAAACAGGCTTGATTCTAACCAGAGCCTGAACAAAGGCTTGAACATCTGGCACAGTTGCCAGTTTTTTGTGAAGTAACACCGACAAGGCGGAAATCTGTCCCTTCAGGGAACTTGCAGATAATCCTTTTTCCAATCCTTCTTGAAGGAAGGATAGAATCCTAGGAATCTTAACCTTGTCCCAAGGGAATCCCTTAGATTCACACCAACAGATATATTTTTTCCAAATCTTGTGGTAAATCTTTCGAGTTACAGGCTTTCTGGCCTGAACAAGAGTATCGATAACAGAATCTGAGAATCCTCGCTTCGATAAAATCAAGCGTTCAATCTCCAAGCAGTCAGCTGGAGTGAAACCAGATTCGGATGTTCGAACGGACCCTGAACAAGAAGGTCTCGTCTCAAAGGTAGCTTCCAAGGTGGAGCCGATGACATATTCACCAGATCTGCATACCAAGTCCTGCGTGGCCACGCAGGAGCTATCAAGATCACCGACGCCCTCTCCTGATTGATCCTGGCTACCAGCCTGGGGATGAGAGGAAACGGCGGGAACACATAAGCTAGTCTGAAGGTCCAAGGTGCTACTAGTGCATCCACTAGAGCCGCCTTGGGATCCCTGGATCTGGACCCGTAGCAGGGAACTTTGAAGTTCTGACGAGAGGCCATTAGATCCATGTCTGGAATGCCCCACAGCTGAGTGACTTGGGCAAAGATTTCCGGATGGAGTTGCCACTCCCCCGGATGCAATGTCTGACGACTCAGAAAATCCGCTTCCCAATTTTCCACTCCTGGGATGTGGATAGCAGACAGGTGGCAGGAGTGAGACTCCGCCCATAGAATAATCTTGTTCACTTCTTCCATCGCTAGGGAACTCCTTGTTCCCCCCTGATGGTTGATGTACGCAACAGTCGTCATGTTGTCTGATTGAAATCGTATGAACTTGGTCCTCGCTAGCTGAGGCCAAGCCTTGAGAGCATTGAATATCGCTCTCAGTTCCAGAATATTTATCGGTAGAAGAGATTCTTCCCGAGACCAAAGACCCTGAGCTTTCAGGGATCCCCAGACCGCGCCCCAGCCCATCAGACTGGCGTCGGTCGTGACAATGACCCACTCTGGTCTGCGGAATGTCATCCCTTGTGACAGGTTGTCCAGGGACAGCCACCAACGGAGTGAGTCTCTGGTCCTCTGATTTACTTGTATCTTTGGAGACAAGTCTGTATAGTCCCCATTCCACTGATTGAGCATGCACAGTTGTAATGGTCTTAGATGAATGCGCGCAAAAGGAACTATGTCCATTGCCGCTACCATCAACCCGATCACTTCCATGCACTGAGCTACGGAAGGAAGAGGAACGGAATGAAGTATCCGACAAGAGTCCAGAAGTTTTGTTTTTCTGGCCTCTGTTAGAAAAATCCTCATTTCTGAGGAGTCTATAATTGTTCCCAAGAAGGGAACCCTTGTTGACGGGGATAGAGAACTCTTTTCCACGTTCACTTTCCAGCCGTGAGATCTGAGAAAGGCCAGGACGATGTCCGTGTGAGCCTTTGCTTGAGGGAGGGACGACGCTTGAATCAGAATGTCGTCCAGGTAAGGTACTACTGCAATGCCCCTTGGTCTTAGCACAGCTAGAAGGGACCCTAGTACCTTTGTGAAAATCCTTGGAGCAGTGGCTAATCCGAAAGGAAGCGCCACAAACTGGTAATGTTTGTCCAGGAATGCAAACCTTAGGAACCGATGATGTTCCTTGTGGATAGGAATATGTAGATACGCATCCTTTAAATCCACCGTGGTCATGAATTGACCTTCCTGGATGGAAGGAAGGATAGTTCGAATGGTTTCCATCTTGAACGATGGAACCTTGAGAAATTTGTTTAAGATCTTGAGATCTAAGATTGGTCTGAACGTTCCCTCTTTTTTGGGAACTATGAACAGATTGGAGTAGAACCCCATCCCTTGTTCTCTTAATGGAACAGGATGAATCACTCCCATTTTTAACAGGTCTTCTACACAATGTAAGAACGCCTGTCTTTTTATGTGGTCTGAAGACAACTGAGACCTGTGGAACCTCCCCCTTGGGGGAAGTCCCTTGAATTCCAGAAGATAACCCTGGGAGACTATTTCTAGCGCCCAAGGATCCAGAACATCTCTTGCCCAAGCCTGAGCGAAGAGAGAGAGTCTGCCCCCCACCAGATCCGGTCCCGGATCGGGGGCCAATATTTCATGCTGTCTTGGTAGCAGGGGCAGGTTTCTTGGCCTGCTTTCCCTTGTTCCAGCCTTGCATTGGTCTCCAAGCTGGCTTGGCTTGAGAAGTATTACCCTCTTGCTTAGAGGACGTAGCACTTTGGGCTGGTCCGTTTTTACGAAAGGGACGAAAATTAGGTCTATTTTTTGCCTTGAAAGGCCGATCCTGAGGAAGGGCGTGGCCCTTACCCCCAGTGATATCAGAGATAATCTCTTTCAAGTCAGGGCCAAACAGCGTTTTCCCCTTGAAAGGAATGTTTAGTTAAACACTAAAAAACTCTAAGCCATCTCCGTGGAGATGTTGCCTGTACAACGGCAAAGAGAATGACTGGGGTAGGCGGAGCCTAGGAGGGATCATGTGACCAGCTTTGCTGGGCTCTTTGCCATTTCCTGTTGGGGAAGAGAATATCCCACAAGTAAGGATGACGCCGTGGACCGGACACACCTATGTTGGAGAAAAATGCCAAACATCAAGCTTCTAGCAACCAGAAGCAAATGAAAAATGAGACTGAAATAATGTGGAGACAAAAGCGACGCCCATATTTTTTGGCGCCAAATAAGACGCCCACATTATTTGGCGCCTAAATGCTTTTGGCGCCAAAAATGACGCCACATCCGGAACGCCGACATTTTTGGCGCAAAATAACGTCAAAAATGACGCAACTTCCGGCGACACGTATGACGCCGGAAACGGAAAAGAATTTTTGCGCCAAAAAAGTCCGCGCCAAGAATGACGCAATAAAATGAAGCATTTTCAGCCCCCGCGAGCCTAACAGCCCACAGGGAAAAAAGTCAAATTTTTGAGGTAAGAAAAAATATGATAATTTAAAGCATAATCCCAAATATGAAACTGACTGTCTGGAAATAAGGAAAGTTGAACATTCTGAGTCAAGGCAAATAAATGTTTGAATACATATATTTAGAACTTTATAAATAAAGTGCCCAACCATAGCTTAGAGTGTCACAGAAAATAAGACTTACTTACCCCAGGACACTCATCTACATGTTTGTAGAAAGCCAAACCAGTACTGAAACGAGAATCAGTAGAGGAAATGGTAAATATAAGAGTATATCGTCGATCTGAAAAGGGAGGTAAGAGATGAATCTCTACGACCGATAACAGAGAACCTTATGAAATAGATCCCGTAGAAGGAGATCACTGCATTCAATAGGCAATACTCTCTTCACATCCCTCTGACATTCACTGCACGCTGAGAGGAAAACCGGGCTCCAACTTGCTGCGGAGCGCATATCAACGTAGAATCTAGCACAAACTTACTTCACCACCTCCCTTGGAGGCAAAGTTTGTAAAACTGATTTGTGGGTGTGGTGAGGGGTGTATTTATAGGCATTTTAAGGTTTGGGAAACTTTGCCCCTCCTGGTAGGAATGTATATCCCATACGTCACTAGCTCATGGACTCTTGTTAATTACATGAAAGAAATGTTGTTGGGTGAAAGAAAAGCACACTGCTATAGGGATCCATAGGGATCCATAGTGAGGGCAGTACATTTCCTACTGGCTATACCACCTGCTCAAATGGAAGGAAAGTCAATAGTGTCAATATTTTCAACCTGCACTTGCTCTAATGATCAGAATGACTAAGCAATTTCTTTGTATGATAGAGTATATCTAGAAACCATAGTATGTTTTGATGAACTCTGTATGGAAGAAGGATTTAAGTGTGAAAATGAAAAATTCTCATCAGAACTATTACCTGGGCCCATTCCTAAATTTATGTGAAAAACAAATTATGCTTACAAGATAATTTAATTTCCTTCTGTATAAGGAGAGAACACGGGCGGGGGCCGTGGACTCTCCTTATACAGAAGGAAATGAAATTATCTGGTAAGCATAATTTATGTTTTCCTTCTTAATATAAGGAGAGTCCACAGCATCATTCCTTACTGTTGGGAAACTTATACCCAAGCTCTAGAGGACACTAAATGATAACGGGAGGGACAAAAAAGAGAGGCGGACCCTAATCTGAAGGCACCAAAGCCTGCAAAACCCTTCTCTCTAAAGCTGCTACAGCCGAAGCAAAAACATCAAACTTGTAAAATTTAGAAAAAGTATGTAAGGAGGCTGTGACGAAAGGCAAAGAATGACTGGTGGCCAGGTTCAGTATTTCCCAACAGTAAGGAATTACGCTGTGGACTCTCCTTATATTCAGAAGGAAAGGGGTGTTTTTAGTTCCATATTTTGGCCAAAGTATGCAAGCCCACCTGCCCACTCCAAGGTGTAGGTGAAGTTCCAATTTAATGCATCCACAACCCATGGTTTTCTCTGCAATCAATATAAAATAGCTGTAAGAAGAACAAGGGGTAGTCTTATTTAACATCACCTAATTAGCCATTTAAAGCTAACCTAGGTCTTTAAAAGGCTGCAACTCAGAGCTGGTTCAGGCAAAAACATGGGTTATACTGTATAATTAGTTATTTGGCTTCTCTAGGAAGTGAGTGTTTTTTTTCTTTACACAAAAACAAGGAGTGTTTAATATCCCTTTAAAGAAATAAAAATGTACATCAAGGGTACAACTTTATTTACACCAGAACAGGAGAGTAGACAGAAACTGATAAACAGCACACCCTGGAGTCAAAATATGGAAATGCAACCTGTGATGTAAATTGTCTGTAGAGTAGACAGAGCCTGGATTTAAGATACACACACAGTTAATTGTGCCCTATGGAAAGTTAGTGAAATGAATAAAGTAAGCGGTTAATCCTCCTCACTGGTCACAACCTCACCTTACGGGTATGTACAAGAATCATGTACACTGCGCAAGGAGAACCCTGTAAACGATAGAAGGGTTCATGCAGAAAAGTACAAACCTTACACAAAGCCCAGGAGGGAAACACTGAACTTGAAGTGAGAGGATATGGAGGAAGGTGTACTCTGTAAGGACATAGAGTGCTCATATAAAGTATTTTTTCCCTTTTATTCAGTGGTCATGCCACAACATAATGGTTTGAACAGCTTGAAAGTGGATCGATTTTATAAACACTGCACACTGACAAATTCAACCATAATTTGGGTACATTATACAATATGCTATATTAAAATTGATAGAACACCTTTAATTAGAAGTGTATGACATTATACAGAATGATGTGGTTAAAGGCTGCAATTGCTATACAGGAGTGTAGAGTATAAAATGAATTACTGACGTTTATTTTGATGACCTGAGTTTTAAATGGATGACAAGAGTTTTAGAGACATTCGTCTACGGTATTTAGAATGCTACCATTTTTACATTTGTAGTTCTGTCTATTTGTGTGCAGTTCAGAATTGCTTCTGTTCATGATCTTAAATTTATCCAAATATATTTACACATTTTTTGCACCCTTATGAAAAATTAAAGATGTCTAAAATTCACATTGATTTCATAGTATATATAATGAATAACTACCTAATTGTTTAAAACGATAGACTCCTTTAGAAGCAAATGGGTTAGATTAAAAGATTATTTAAACCATTTAAGAACAAATTAAAACAATGTACAGGTGATATACGTATAATGGCTAACTAATAAGGAATACAATATAGCAAGCTTTCAGGACACCAACGTCCTTTCATTTGGCATTCTGTTTTTTTTAAAAAAAAAAGCTCAATTATAGTGAAATATTGAATTTAGTTAGCCATAAAACATTACAATAACCTAAGCTCATTAAAAATTACATACACCTGCCATAGCTATAAAAGTCTAGACCACATTCTGCTTTAGCTAATGGTATTTAAACCCCCCCAAAAAAACAATTTATCCTTACCTGAAATTCATTTCTTTCATGGTGGTTAAAGTCCAAGAGCCTTTACTCCTGGGAATTCAACTCCTGGCCACTAGGAGGCGGCAAAGAGTCCCAAAACTTTAAGAGTACTTAATCCCTCCCACTACCATGGTATTCCAGTCTGACATATAGTAAAGAAGGGAGAAGTAGAAAAGGACGAAGCATAGAGGGGGAAAAAATTGGTGGGTTTTGTGAACTCACAAACATGCAAGAAATTAATTTATCAGGTAAGCATAAATGATGTTTTCTTTCACAAAGATGTTGAGAGTCCACGAGCCATTACTGATGCCTGAAGGACTTTCCTACCAAATCCATCAAAGTAGTAAAATTTAGAGAAAGTATGTTGGTGCTTTCAAATGTATTCAATATAAGCCTCATTCTTGAAAAAAAAAAAAAAAAAAAAAAAAAAAGGAAACCGATCTAGAAAAAGGACAAAACTGAATTTTGGAAAAAAAAAAACTATGTTGCCTCAAAGTAAAGCTTGATAATCAAGCCAAAAAGCTATAGAAACTGATGTGGCCCTCTGACCCTTACTTGGACCAAAGGACAAACAAACGGATTGTAATTTGAAAGAAGAATACTAAAGCTCTTACGATATCTAAATTAAGTAAGAGGCCATCAATTGAATTCTTTGGATTAGGACAAGGAGATAAGCTATAATCTCTTAAATTGACGTTATGCAAAAAAAAAAAAATTACACTGAATCATAAAAACCGTCTTATCTTGATGAAGATAAGACAAGACAAGGATACTCGTAGAAAAGAACAAAAAATTCAGAAAACCTTCCAGCAGAAGATTTTGTTATAGGCAACAAAAACTTCCAAGACAGAAGTTAAATGTCAAAAAGCATTCAGGTTTGAAGAGAGAAACATGTAAAGGGTGTAAAATTAATGTTCCATAGAAGATAAATGATCTTAAACACTGGATATATCCTAAGCCTGAACAAAGCCTTGATGTCCAGACATTGAGCAATTTTCCTGTACAAAGAATAGTTAGAAAACCCTTTATCCAAAGGTTTGGGACAGGAAAAGGTTTGGATTTCTGAATAGCTTGGATTTTGGAATATATTTGCTGCTATAAAATGGGACAGTTTTAGGAGGGCATCGAACCAAGTGTAAACAGCAATATCATGTGATTAAGGCAATATTTACATCATAATACAGCTTATACATGTAACCTGAAGGTAGTTTTATATCATTTTAATACTTTTGTATACATAGTAGTCTCAGAAAGATAGTACAGTACTGTAATCAGAATAGCAATATTAGTTTTCTTAAATAGATTTTTATTTGCATTTTAGAACAAAAAAATAAATAAAAAGAATTAGTACATTTTGATAACTTTATTTAAAAAAAAAAAAATATTAATTAAAAACTTTGGAATTCCAGATTTGGGGAATTATACCTGTAGTATGAAACAAAAGAAAAACAAGGAAAAAAAAAAAGACTCTGGTAAAGAGTTAGCAGATAAGACATTATCTGAACCAAATTGCAAAAAAAAAAAAAAAAAAAAAAAAAAAAAAAAAAAAGAAGTATTCTAAAGAATGCTGGCAGTAGGAAAGAAACACTTTTCCAAATCATTTTACTTGTAACAAGCTACATGACCTGAAATAAGGTGTTCAATACAGCATCAAAGAAACCTGTTATAAAAATAGGTATTCAAAGTTAAGATGGGAGAAAGCTTGACATCTGAATCAGATTTGCAAACCAAGTTCTCCAGGTTGGATTAGAGCAGTTTGATTAATGAAGAATGCTTAATTCAAACTAGTACTCTTGAAACAGAAGTCATCAGGTATATCCCTGTGAGAACCTACTGTACCACAATCTAGTAGAAAACTACTTGAAAGGGAAAAACATTTTTGTGGAATGACTTACTAAGGAAATCAGCTTCTCCGATTTCCTTCCTGGAAGGAGGAATATATAACCTTTTTCTGTGTCCAATAAAAATACTAGAGACTTACAACATTGACTGCAAGTTCCCCCTTGATAATGGATAAAAGTTACAGCTGTAACACTGTCTGGAAGAAAACTTGAATAAGATTCACACTAACCGGCTTCTTGGACTGTTTTCCTTTGTTCCAAGACTGACTGGGTCTCCATGTAGGTTCAGACTGTTCCTGCTTAGAGGAGGAAGAGAGTTTCCTTTGAAATTTTGAAAGGAACGAAAATTGCTCTGTCCTTTTTGTTTATTTCTCTTATCTTGAGGGAGATGACGACCCTTACCTCCCATATCATCAGAAATCTCCTTCAGATCAGGTCCAAACAAGGTCTTCCCCTTGTAGGGAATAGCTATGAGTTTAGACTTCGATGACACATCCGCAGACCAAGGCTTTAACCATAAGGCTCTGTGGGCTAGAATAGAGAAACTCGAGATCTTAGCTCCCAATTTGAGGGGGAAGCGCCTAAAATAAAGGCATTAGCTAGCTTCAGAGCTTTAATCCTATCTTGAATTTCATCCAAAGAAGTTTCTGTCCTGAGGGCCTCAGACAGTGCATCAAACCAATATGCCACCGCACTAGTGACAGTGGCAATGCACACAGCCAGTTGCCACTGCAGACCCTGGTGTACATAAATCTTCTTGAGTAACCCCTCTAACTTCTTATCCATTTGATCTTTGAAAGCACAACTATCCTCTATGGGAATAGTAGTTCTCTTAGCTAAGGTGGAAACGGCTCCTACCTTAGGAACAGTTTGCCAAGCCTCTTTAACAGAATCGGCTATTGGAAACATTTTCTTAAAAATAGGAGAGGGAGAGAAGGGAATGCCCGGTCTCTCCCACTCCTTAGCAATGATTTCAGTAGCTCTTTTAGGAACTGGAAATACATCTGTGTAGGAAGGAACCTCAAAATATTTGTCCAGTTTACTTGACTTCTGAGGGACAACCACCACTGTGGAGTCACTGTCGTCCAAGGTAACTAAAACCTCCCTGAGTAACAGGCGAAGGTGATCAAGTTTAAGTCTGAAAGATACCACTTCCGAGTTTGTCAGAGGTAAGAGACTCTCTGAATCTGAAATTTCTCCTTCAGAAGCTACTGCGGTACCCTCCTCTTCAGGTCGTTGGGAGGATACCTCCGAAATTGCAACCATTGCATCAGAAAGCTTGCTTACAGAATTTCTGGCTTTCCTCTTAAGTTTACCTTGTAACATTGGAAATGCAGACAGAGCATTAGAAATAGTAGAAGACATGAGAGAAGCCGTCTTCTAACAAAATCCCAGGAGGAACTATAGCTGAAGTGCAGCGCACTGCTTGTGAGGGCGGTAAAATTTGGGACGCTTGGGTAGAAAGCTGCGGCATATATTGACCCTCATCGTTAGACTCTTGGACAATGGCTGCCTTAGAGGAAACTGGCTCTGAAAAAATCTTTTCCCTATAACTTAAAGTTCTTTGAATACATGAAGGACAGAAAGAGATTGGTGGTTCCACATTGGCGTCAAAACTTGAAGCACAGGTGACATCTTGCAAGTCCCCCTGGTCCATGTTTGTTCACAATTTGCCAAATAGAAAATAAAAACTTTCAAAAGTATTTGCAAATATCAAATATAAAAAACCATTACTGTCTCTTTAAATACAAAACAGTCTTATTTCACTGCAGATTCATTTTTAATGCAAATCGCTTGTAATAACAACCTCTGCACCTCAGCGCTCAGCTGAAGTGCTCCTACCTCACCAAATATCAGCTAGATTTCTCTACTCAGATGATCCGTTCTAGTATTGGCTTTCTCCTTTGAAACCAACAACGATGCGCTGAGAGGAAAAGGGAATACCGACACTGCATTAGCAGCGCATGATTAATTTTACCACGCGACTCCAGCACAGCTCGGATAAGCCCTTCTTGATTAAACTGCTCCCTTAAACTGAAGCGCTACGAAAAAGCGTGCAAACACCAGAAGCACCGCCCATCATGGGCGTAACCTATGCCGATGTATAGAATGTGTTAAGTCCAAAATCGAACAGTGAAACCACCAGAGCCATCCTAATTATTTAGGAAACAGCTTAACTCCAGCCCCAATGCCTGTTAAATAATACTGCCCAAATACTTTCCCCTAAGGAAAGATTTAAGCGTCCCCACATAAAGAGCTATTTTCCTATAGAGCCCCTTATGTATAGAGTGTGCTAACTGATTGTCTGAGTCTCCTTGTGCCCCAGAAAAATAACATAGTACTTACCTTGACTTCTGCCTGGCAGTAAGGCAGCTCTCAGGCTTGAGAGGTCCTCTCCCTCACATCGACCTGAGGAAAACAAAATGCTGAGTCACTGAATACCTCAGCCTTAAAGAGATAGGGCAGCAAGAAATATGGGAGGCGCAGTGAGAATTATGTCCCACAAGTTCCCATTGCTCTAAAGCCACCAAGGCTCTACTGAAGAGACTGATATGGACTACACCCTAAGAAAAAACAGCACATCTTGCACTGTTTCTAAAAATAATAAACTCTTGATTGAAGAATCTATACTAACACCTCACTTTACCTCTTCCTATCACTAACGTGGCAAAGAGACTGACTGGAGTGGGAGGGAAGGGAGGAGCTATTTAACAGCTCTGCTGTGGTGCTCTTTGCCTCCTCCTGCTGACCAGGAGGTGAATATCCCATTAGTAATTAAGATGATCCGTGGACTCATCATGTCATAAAAAAGAAAAGAAAACTTCAAGAGCAGGTTACCAAATAAAGTCTTCCTTGAAAGGAGAGATAAAAGTCTATCTATGGACAACCTGTTTGCTGACAATGACTTAAATCACAAATCTCTTCTGGTCAGCACTGCCAAGTCATATACTTAAAGTGAAATACTATCCTCAAGGGGAATAGTAATGTGCTAAAGTGAATTAAGACCAAAAGGAATTTTTTTTTTCAAAGTTCTAGACTAGAAATCAGTAACAAAAACATCCTATTAAATTTAAAGGCCAGATTCAAAGAGATGACCAGGCTTGGTTTACTCTCTACAATTGTTCAATTAAGCGCCTTAGGAACCAGAAAAAAACAACAACCTTTTTTGAAGGCTTTTCTTTGATTTAGGGTCTTGGACACTAAAGTACATAAAACCGCTTGCCTAGTTGTTCTCGTCGTGAAGGAGAATGGCTGATTACAGCAGATTGCCGATTCCCCTGCATTGAAGGCCAGATTGTTGGCGGCATAGTGGGCATGGTGACATCGTGGAGGGGACGGGGCCACAATATGATAGGCAGGTTAGGGAGCTGGATGGGTTTTGCTGTTTAAACCCTTCATTCTCAGCGCTTTTAGAAGCCACAGACCTCCAAGACCCTAATTTGAAAGAATTGCCTGCTGTTTAAAATGGTATTGGTCTTGGAAAGACAGTATAAAGCAGATATAAAAAAAAAATAAAAAAAACACAATGCATGGGGATTTGCTTGGTAATAGGACATTATATACTTCATAGAAAAAAACGTAAATTATGCTTACCTGATCATTTTCTTTTCTTCTGATGGGGAGAGTCCACAGCTGCATTCATTACTTTTGGGAATTCAGAACCTGGCCACCAGGAGAAGGCAAAGACACCCCAGCCAAAGGCAAATACCTTCCCCACTTCCCTTATCACCCAGTCATTCCGCCAAGGGAACAAGGAACAGTAGGAGAAATATCAGGTGAAAAAAAGGTGCAAGAAGAATAAACTAAACATCGCCGCCCCCCCTAAAAAAAAACGTGGGCGGGGAGCCGTGGACTCTCCCTGTCAGAAGAAAAGAAAATTATCAGATAAGCATAATTTAAGTTTTTCTTCTTAAATGGGGAGTCCACAGCTGCATTCATTACTTTTGGGAAAACAATACCCAAGCTATAGAGGACACTGAATGCAAAAAAAGGGCAGGTAGACAAGGCGGCCCATTTGAAGGACACCACAGCCTGAAATTACCCAAACCAATCAACAACTGCTGTACCGAGCAGAACAAAAAAAAGGACTAAGTAACTGCCCAACAGTTAAATCCAGCAAAGCCCAGATAGAGACCGTTCAAAGGTAATATATATTACACCGAGCACAAAGCCCCTGAAGAGACAAGTCCCGCCGGCTCAAAGACTGTACCGATTCCACATATTCCCAGAAGGGAAAAGGAAATATTCAACAAGAGATCTAAAATTTCAGCAACTAGGGTAAAAAAGGAACCCAAGCAAATTTGAGCGCATCCGCAGGTAGCAGCAAGACAAAGAAAAAACTAATAGAGATAAACTCCAATAACCTACCAGAATTAAGATAGGGAAAAAAGCCCTACCCCAATCTGGAGAAAATCCAAAGGACCAAGATTCGATCCAAAGACAACCCTGAAGACGGAGCAGAACCCATAACTCACACAGAGTGCAGTCTACACTCATGAAAGAGCAATCGAGGAATAAGCAGATATTCCCCAGAACTGCCAACAATTAGTAGCATAAGCACTAATCGTGCTCCAGATGGAACTCCCGGCTCCCACTCTACCACACAAGACTAGTAGACATCAGTCACGAACACTAGCCTATCAAGTTAGAAACTGCACCAGGAGACTCCCACAGAGGGAACCCTCCAGAAGTGCAGGAACTCACTCCCTTACAAAATAGGGAAGCAGAAAGATCATGCTGAGTAAAACTCCTCTAATCTCCCTTCTAGAGAGATCACAAGATCTGGAAAAGAACATTGTTAAAAACGCAACCGATCCATAGGCCTCAGGCCGAAAAAGGTGAAACCAGCCCACAGCTGGATTCAAACCAACAACTCCAGTTTCAAAGCCCCAAAAACCCACCGTTAGGATACACTGGCTACTTCCTCGAGACAAAAGCCCAGCACCAAAAACGCCTGGCATGTCCGAAGCTATGGAATTAAATAAATCTCTGTATTACCCAGAACTCAATAGAGGACTAAACGGTAACAAAGGGTAGGCAAACCCTGACCATATGTAACAAGCTTGGCATGCTAAACCCCCAAGCTGGAACAGAATGTAGTACGATATCGGGTTCCAGAACCCAGACCCAGATTCCTTCCCTACTGGAAGGTGAACTCCCAGACAAAGGGAGACCATACACTGACAACAGTGAGAGCACAATACCAGAATCTGCCTCAACATGACTGTACCACATGGTCGAGGAACCCCCCTCCGAGCATTAGACGGACACCATGGTATAACATGCTCCCCCCCTAAGGGGAGGGAAAAGAAAAAACACCTGCTCACCCACCGGCAGGTACGGAGCATATGTCATAGAACAGACAGCAAAACCAGAACCGACTGCGAGGGCACCCTCCGGCTGTAACAGCCGGTCCAGGAGCCAAACAGCCAGCCAGCGAGCCCACCTATAAAGTGGAACGGCTGAATAAGAGATCAATCCCCCGCTTGTTAGGCAGCTAACAAGCCATCAAACCCTTCTCAAGTCTCCGCCTTAAGGGCTGAATTACTCGGATCCAACTAGAAGGTCCGGCCAGATATCCTAGCCAAGACCAAACAACCGGACACCCAGAAAACGGAACCGGTCACAGACTAGGAACCCCTAAGGAACCATAGGAATACGTCATATAGAGAACCCTAAAAGATGCAAGCACAGCCTATCTAACGACCCTAGGGCACTGGACGTTCACTAAACATCCCAGAGACAGAAAAGATACTTTTCCAAAATTCGAGGGACAATACCCTCCAGACCAATAGCTAAGAAGCTGCCAATAAAAAGCACACCTCTGCAACAGAGGCTGCAAAATTCAGAAACAATCCATCTGGGTCCAGGAAGAAAGGCAGACAAAAATGCCTGATCCTCCAAAACCGATGACAAACCATCCCCCGACAAGGGAAAGAAGGAAGTCTAAGACACCTCGCTCCTCCAAGGTCAAGAATCTCAAAGAGTTGATCAATAAAAGCATACCATAGGAGGAATAACCCCACTCCAACCTGGTACTCCAAGTTAAGGAGACATCTAAAACTCCAGCCCAAATGGAAATGGAGAGAACTAGCTCCAAGGTCAAAGACCTTCGGAGTGCCTTATAGCAGGATCCATCCAGGCCCCACAAACTGGAACAGGACCAAGAGGACTGAACAAACCCCTTGATGCCCCACCCAAAAAGAAGCAACGAGAACCAGCCTGACGTCAGACGAAAAGGCCTCCTCTCTAAGCCCCATCGAGGGCAGAGTCTTAAAAGAAAAAAATTAAACTCTCAAGGAGTTCCTCTCACTGGCAATCCCTATTCACAGGGATATATCGTGCTGAAGGAGGAACCCAAGCATAATAAACCTCTCGTCTGAGAGAAAACTCACCACCCAACCAGGTCAACCAGATATCCCAGCACCATGTGGATGGTATAGACCCTTAAGGAACAGAAACCAGCGCCCGACCAGGACTAGCCTGCTACCGAGGGCATTCCAAGACTGAACCAGGTCACAGAAATTTCAAAACCCTAGAAGGGATCGATAAAACTTAAAGGGACAGTATACTATAAAATAGTTGTTCCCTTATTGTGTTTCCAATTACTTTTTTTTTTTTTTACCAGCTGCAGCGTATGAAATGTATGAGATTTGCTTATTAAGGTTTATTTTTGTATATGAATTAGCTGATTTTGTGTTTTGAAGTCACAACCTAATAGAATGGGTTGAGCTTGTAGGTATAATCAGATCTCATTACTTTATCCCATTGTGTACATATTGGTGGGGATACCACAGGCTTAATCAACTATTTAAAATGCCAATATAAGGGTAATGGAAATACTTGTAAATAATTTAATACACTCCAGTAGGTAAAGTGGATCATTGGGAACAAATTAAAGGGAAGAAATGTTTTGAGTAAACTGTCCCTTTAAAACTATGCAAATAGAATCTTAACATACAACTTCCACAGAAGTGTCCAAGCGACCACAAAATCGCTAGTATCGAATTCCAGAGAAGAAATGTTTCCCAACAGAGAAAGTATAACAAACAAGAGCTTCCAAAAACAAAACAAATACATTCTGACCGGATCAACGAAAAAGACGGCAGCACTCACAGGTGAACGCCCAAGAAAAATGGTTACACTGACAGGGCTAGCCCGTCAAGAGATCCCATTCGCCCGAAGCTCAAAACTTGAATAAGATACCCCAAAGAAAAAGATAAATCGGAGGCAACAAGGAGATTAACTTTATCCCCCCAACGTCTAACCCAGTTAGACCCCTCCGGGCTGGGATCCTCCAGCACTGCCAAAACATGCCGTAGCTGGACATGAAGGGGCGCCAGTCTATAACAAAAAGCAAGACTTACCCCCACCGGGGGAACTGCTTGGGCCCCTGAAGCCTTAGAGGCAACCACTTCCCCAGAGGACTGATCTGACCCAGACGATCCCTAACCGGACGAGCCCTGGTTCACCAAACACGGACAGAATCTCACCAACGTCTCCCTCCCTGAAAGATGTAAATGCGCCAATGCCAAAGAAATGGCCACGCGGAACCATGCCGTAACCTCTGGAGAAAAAAAGCCGCCTTTTGGAGAAGGGGTAACGGTATTAGGGACACCTGCTTGCGTAGCCAAAGAAGGTTCTAGGGTACTCGCCACACGGGATATGGGGACCCCAGGGGCGGATGGCTCGGCAGACTCTAAGCTCACTGGATCGGGCGAAAAGAGCACTCTAAAGCGGCATGCGGAACATAACTGATGGGGATGGACTACCCGGGCCATTTCATACTCTTCGCAAGAAGTAGAATCTGAATCAGAGACATCAGTCTCCAAAAAAAAATTTATCAGAGTCTGGCACATTACACCACCAATGGCTGGGACATTCACCACCTCCTAGGACCCAGACAACTAGCGAAACACTCTCTCCATCGCCACACGGTCAGGAATACGGAAAACAAATTATGCTTACCTGATAATTTAATTTCCATCTGTGGGAGATGAGTCCACTGCTTCATTCATTACTTGTGGGAAATAAGAACCTGGCCACCAGGAGGAGGCAAAGACACCCCAGTCAGAGGCTGAAATACCTCCCCTCATCCCCCAGTCATGAAGCCAAGGGAACAAAAAACAGTAGGAGAAATATCAGGGTATAAATGGTACCAGAAGAATATTAAATTTAGGTTTGCCCACCAGAGAAAACGGGCAGGAGCAGTGGACTCTGCAACCATAGATGGAAATGAAATTATCAGGCAAGCATAATTTATGTTTTCCATCTTAATGGGAGGAGAGTCCACTGCTTCATTCATTACTTGTGGGAACAAATACCCAAGCTCAAGAGGACACTGAACGAACAAAAACGGGAGGGTAAAAGGAGGCAAACCCTATACTGAGGGTACCACAGCCTGCAGAACCTTTCTCCCAAACACAGCTTCCGCCGAAGCAAAAACATCAAATTTGTAAAACTTTGTAAAAGTATGTAAGGAGGACCAGGTAGCTGCCTTATAAATCTGCTCCACAGAGGCTTCGTTCTTTAAGGCCCAAGAAGAGGCCAAAGCTCTAGTTGAGTGAGCCTTAATCCTCTGAGGAGGCTTATGTCCAGCTGTCTCATAGGCCCTCAATCAAAAACACAGAAAAGTTGAAGAGGCCCTCTGCCCCCTACGCTTCCCTGAATACATCACAAATAAGGACGAAGTCTGTGTGAAATTTTTCGTGGCCTGAAGATAAAACTTCAAGGCTCGAACCACATCCAAGTTATGCAGTAACCTTTCCTTAGATGAAGAAGGGTTAGGACACAATGAAGGAACTACCATCTCCTTATTGATGTTACGATCTGACACCACCTTGGGAAGAAATCCCAACCCAGAGCGAAGCACAGCCTTATCAGCGTGAAAAACCAGGTAAGGGGGCTCAGATTGCAAGGGCGCTAACTCAGAGACCCTGCGAGCCGATGCGATAGCCAGAAGAAATAGAACCTTCCAGGAAAGAATCGTAATGTCAAGCGCATGCATAGGCTCAAACGGAGCCCTCTGAAAAACCTCCAAGGAGGAGCATAACTTCTAAAGACAGGTCTGATCCTAGACAGAGCCTGAACAAAAGACTGAATATCAGTCCATCCTGGAGAAAGGCCAGAATCCTGGATACCCTAACCTTGTGCCAGGGATATCCATGTTCCTCACACCAGGATAAGGTCATCCACACCTTATGATAGATGCGACGAGTGACCGGCTTCCTGGCCTGGATGAGAGTATCAATTACTCTCAGAAAAACCTCTCTTAGCCAAGACTAGGCATTCAATCTCCACGCAGTCAGCCTCAGAGAATCGAGATTTTAGTGTAGAAAAGGACCCTAAACCAGTAGATGTCCATGCGCCAGGGTAACCTCCATGGAGGAGACTATGACATCCCCACCAGATCCGCAAAACCACGTCCTCCGCGGCCACAATGGAGCAATCAGAATGGTCGAAGCTTGCTCCTGTTTGATGCGGGCCACTACTCGAAGAAGTGGCAACGGTGGAAAAATGTAAATTAGGTTGAACTCCCAAGGCACCGTTAAGGCATCTTTCAGCTCCGCCTGTGGGTCCCTAGACTGCAACCCGTATCTGGGTAGCTTGAAGTTGAGTCTGGACGCCATGAGGTCTATCTCCGGCGTCCCCCATCTGTTGCAGATCTCAACAAACACTTCAGGATGGAGAGACCATTCCACCGGATGAAACGATTGTCAGTTGTCCACACCCGGAATGTGGATTGCTGAGAGAGAACAATTGTGAGTCTCTGCCCAATCCAGAATCCGAGATACTACCCTCATGGCTAGGGAGCTTCTCGTTCCCCCCTGATGGTTGATGTAAGCCACCAAGGTAATGTCCGACTGGAATCTGATGAATCGGGGCGGCCCCAGGTGGGGCCAAGCCCTCAGAGCGTTAATTATCACTCAAAGTGCCAGAATATTTATTGGTAGAGTCGACTCCTCTCGAGTCCACCTGCCCTGTGCCCTTCTGGCACCCCAAACAGCTCCCCATCCTGATAGACTTGCGCCCGTGGTTACAATCTCCCAGGATGGCCTCAAGAAGGATGTCCCCTGGGACAGCTGTCCCAGACGGATCCACCAAGAGAGGGATTCTCTCACTCGGTTGTGCAGAGAGATCTGTTGGGATAGATCCGAGTGACCGCCGCTTCATTGTCAACATGCATAACTGAAGGGGTCCGAGATGAAACCTGGCGAATGGAATGACATATATGCTGGATACCATGAGCTCAATCACCTCCATACACCTGGCCACAGATGGCCTTGAGGAGGTCTGGAGGGCAAGACAGCTGGATGCAATCTTAGAACGTCTCTGATCTGTCAAAAATATCTTCATAGATATGGAATCTATTATCGTACCTAAGAACTCCACCCTGTTGCTGGGAACTCTTTCCTTCGTTTATCTTCCATCCATGGGATCGAAGGAGGAGAAGAAGAAGAGCCCTTGAGTGGTCCTCCACGAGACTGCAGGACGGAGCCTGGACCAGAATATCGTCCAGATAAGGAGCCACCGCAATACCTCCGGCTCTCGCTACCGCGAGCAGCACCCCCAGAACCTTCGTAAAGACTCTTGGGCAGTCGCCAGACCGAACGGTAGGGCCACAAACTGGAAGTGTTGGTCCAGAAATGCGAATCTCAGGAACCCAACGTGGTCCTTGTGGATTGGCACGTGAAGGTATCTTTCAACTTTGAACTAGGGGAAGGATCGATCTGATGTCTCCATTTTGAACGATGGGACGGACAGAAACTTGTTTAGGCACTTTAGATCCAGAATTGGGAGGAACGTGCCCTCCTCCTTTGGGACCACGAAAAGGTTTGAATAGTACCCTAGACCCCTTTCTGCTGGAGGCAGTGGGACAATTACTCCGAAAGAAGAGAGATCCCTCATGCACTCTAGAAAGGCGTCTCTCTTCTCTGGACTTGAGGATAGGTTTGACAGGAGGAATCTGCCCCTGGGTGGATGAGTCTTGAACCCTATACTGTAACCCTGGTTGATAACCTCCAGAACCCAAGGATCCTGTACGTCTCTCATCTAAGCCTCTGTGAACAGAGATAATCTGCCCCCTACGCTATCTAGAGACGGATTGGGGGCCGCCCCTTCATGCCGACTTAGTCTCGGAGGGCTTCACAGCAGGCTGCTGGCGTTGAGACTTGTCTGAACGAAAGGGACGAAAAGTAGAACCCTTAGGCTTATTCTTCTTATCCTGCGGAAGGAAAGCACACTTGCCTCCCGTGACTGTGGATATGATAGAGTCCAGGCCTGGACCAAAAAGAACTTTCCCCTGAAACGGAAGGGATAGTAATCTAGACTTGAAAGTCATGTCAGCAGACCAAGACTTTAACCATAGAGCCCTGCGGGCCAGAACCGAGAAACCTGCATGTTTGCATCACAGATAAAAGAATTAGCTACCCTCAAGGCCTTAATCATTTCCTGTATCTCCTCGAGGGGAGTCTCAACCTCGACCATAGCTGACAGTGCGTCAAACCAATAGGTAGCCGCTCCAGCCACCTCAGCGATTGCCGCTGCCAGTTGGAAATTAATCCCGTGAGTTGGAAGATCTTTCTCAAAATAGATTCTAACTTTTTATCCATGGGCTCTTTCAACGACGAACTATCCTCGAGGGGAAAAGTCCTACGCTTAGTGAGCATGCAGATAGCTTAGGAATGGCACCCCATAGCTCAAGCTGAGAGTCCAGAACGTGAAACAGCTTTTCAAAAGAGGTAGAGGGAGAAAAGAATGAGCCAAGTTTCTCCCACTCATTCTTAATAGTAGCATTCTTCACGGGAACTGGGAAGGTCTGAGGCACCACCCTGTCCTCGTAAACCTTATCTGGCTTAGGGATCGATGGTTCTTCCAGAACCTCCAATATAGCAAGCACTTCTTTCAATAAAAAGAGCAAATGCTCCATCTTAAACTTAAAATCTGGCTCCTCCGCAGCCGGAGGCATAGAAGATGCTGATTCAGTCCCAGAGAGAGCGCCCTCCGACGAGTCTGAGGCGTCATCAGCGGATAATCTATTAGAGACATCCAACGGAGTAGATGACCCCTGGGACAGAAGGTTATGTATTTCCCTTCGCCTGCGCTTCACAGGGCGTGGTAGGGAATGGAAGGCCGCAGAAACCGCCTCTTGCAACTGAACAGCGAAAACTGGAGGCCATGAGGCCCCTCCCACGGGAGGATTAGTAGTGCCTTGGAGAGCTACATGTGTAATTGGAGATAAATGTTGGGAACGCACCTCGTGGGACGAAGAATCCTCAGAGGTGGACGGCTCAGTAGTACTAAATATCTTATTCTTTTTAGATATTGCAATCTTCTCAAAGCATGTGGAACAGTTGAGCAGGCGGATCAACCTGTACCTCCTCACAATAAACACAGGTATTAGATTTAAGTAAAGAGTATCCTCTAACATATCAGAGTCCTTCATAGCCTGCGCCTTTAATACGGACTGAGATAGATTAAAAGGCAACTTTATACGCCAATGGCCGGTGCACTCACCACCTCCTATGACCCGGACAACAGAGAAACCGGTACGTCTCCCGCAAATGCCAATCAGGAAAGAGGAAGTTGACAAGGCCACACCCGGTCACATGGAGTGCCATGCAGGACCGCCCCTGCACTAGAAAGAAAATGCGCCAAAAAAGGCAGCGCCGATCTACACCTGACTGTTCACACATTGCTAAAGCCTCATCTCACACATGACGTAGCATTAACAAAATAAAGAAATTTTGCATAAATCCCCCCTGTTCAATCATCCCCTTTCCAGGGATATTAACTATTGATTCTATACAGATAAAAGGAGACACACTGTGACCCTGTCTTTTTGTGTTATCATATGTGTATAAATGAAACGATCTTGCCAGAATCTATGCCGTGGAACAGGAACACAGCCCTTCAAGTGTGACAGGTTAGTAGCATCGCTCCTGACATGGACTTGAGTGAATAAAGGCAGGCAGCAAAACTCGTCAACGCTGATTGCCAAGGAGCTGTTAACATGAGTCGGGATGGTTTTGCAGAGACGACACTCCCTGCATCTCCAGACTTTCATCCATGCTCTCACTGAGAGGCTGACAAGATTACTTAGAACTCCAGTCCCATTTCGAAGAGTACTACCCTCCATAAGAGACTACTCCAAATCTTCCGACACTTCTCTGCCAACCTCCTGTGACGAAAGGCAAAGAATGACGGGGGATAAGGAGAGTGGGGGAGGTATTTAAGCTTTTGGCTAGAGTATCTTTGCCTCCTCCTGAAGGCCAGGTTCTTATTTCCCACAAGTAATGATTAAAGCAGTGGACTCTCCTCCCATTAAGATGGAAATGGTGACTAGAAAAGTGACCACACCCGGTCACAAGGTACACTGTGCAGGCCAACTAAAAATGCGCCAAAGCCACAAGGGCTGCGCAGCCTGACAAAAAAGGCCGTTATGTTCCGATATAGCCACAAGCCCAAATATCCCCACACATTAGCAGACAGAATCACATAAATAACATGATTAAAGTCCCCCCTGTTCAATAACTCCCCTCAGGAGACATAACCCTCGATTCCATAAGATAAAGGAGTCCCACTGAGACCCCGACTTCTTTGTTTACTTTACACATCTTAAGTAAAATGAAACGATCTTACCGGAATCTACGCCATGGAACAGGAACACAGCCCTTCAAGTGTGACAGATAGTAGCCTCGCTTCTGACATGGGCGAACAAAGCAGGCAGCGCCGATTGCTAAGGAGCTGTTAATATGAGTTGGGATGGTTTTGCAGAAAGACTTTCCCTGCATCTCCGGACTATTTCATCCATGCTCTCACTGAGAGGCTGACAGGACTACTAAAACTCCAGTCCCATTCCAAAGAGTACTACCCTCCATAAGAGACTATTTTTAATCTTCCGACACTTCTCTGCCAACCTCCTATGCCGAAAGGCAAATGGGGGACTGGGGGATGAGGGAAGTGGGGGAGGTATTTAAGCCTTTGGCTAGGGTGTATTTGCTTTCTCCTGGTGGCCAGGTTCTGAATTCCCAAAAGTAATGAATGCAGCTGTGGACTCTCCCCGTTTAAGAAGAAAATGTTTAGTAGTCCCTTAATAAAATATATGAATTTTGTCTGTATAGCCAGGTGATCACTGTGATAAGTGGACACCTTGCAAGAAAAAAGATGTTTTGCTTACCTGATAAATTCAATTCTTTCATGGTGGTGAGAATCCCTGATCCATTACTCCTGGGAAATACTCTTCCCGGCAACTAGGAAAAGGCAAATATTCCCAAACCCCAAGAGCTCTATAAAACCCCTCCTACCTTACTGGAAACTAGTCTGATGTATAGCCAAACAAGAAAGGTAGGAAAAGGAATAAGAGCAAAATAGGAACAGGGAAAAAAAGTTGTGTCAAAAAACAAAATGGTGGGGTCTCGTGGACTCAACATCATGACAGACATGAATTTAATCAGGTAAGCATAAAACAGAATTTGTAATTATTAATACATTACTTTCAGGATATGGAGACTTCATAGGTGTCCATAACATGTGGGATATACTTCACGCCGGTGGAGGAAGAGGTTTTAATGCCTCCCACCTCCACTCCAGTTAATATATAGCTGAGAGGTAGAAAAAAGGTAGGAAAGACAGAAAGCAGGGTTAAGAGGCGTAAATAAGAACAGTTGGCCATATTAAAAAAAAAATAGGACGGGCCCTAGAAAGAAAGACATTACCCAAGCTAAGAGTACATGTTAAGGACGGGTGGGACAAAGAAAGGGCAGTTCCTATTTGCCGGACACTGTGGCCTGAAGGACTTTCCTTCCAAAAGCAGCTTCTGAAAAAAGCTAAAACATCAAAACAGTAAAATATAAAAGGTATGAAGAAAAGACCAAGTTGCTGCCTTGCAAATTTGTTCCAAGGAGGCCTCATTCGTGAAGGCCCAAGGGGTAGTAACAGATTTGGTAGAAGTGCAGTAACTCTTTTTGGAGGTAGTATTCCCACAACCAAGTAAGCTTTACTTATTGTCTGCTTCAGCATTGATGCTAAAAGTCACCTCCTTAGCATTTTGACCCTTCCTGTTACCTGAAAAGTTGACAAACAAGCTTGAGGTCTGTAAAAAAAAAAAAAAAACTGTAGTAGCCTGAAGATAAAATTTTAAGGCTCTAACAAAATCCATTGTGTAGTAGGCATTCCTTAGAATTAGAAGGATTTGGGCACAAAGGAGGAACAACAATTTCCCCGTTAATGTTCTTAGAAGATACCACCTTCAGAAGAAAAACAGATTTAGTTTTAAGAACTGCTTTATCTTGATGAAAATCAAAAAGCAAGGAGCATAAGAAAAAGGTTGATAGTTTAGAAACTTGTCTAGCTGAAGAGATGGCTAGAAGAAACAGAACCTACCAAGATGACAAATTGAGGTCCAAATTATGCTTAGGTTCAAAGGTAAAACCTTGCAAAACAAATAAAACCAGATTCAAATTCCAAGGTGGAGATATAGGCCTAATAACAGGGCAAATTATCTCAAAGGCTTGTACAAAAGTTTGAACATCAGGCAACTTAGCCAACTTTTTATGAAACAAACAGACAAGGTTGATTATCTGACCCTTTAAAAAACTAGCCAATAAACCATTCTCCAGACAATCCTGGAGAAACTGAAGAATTCTAAATGATTTCCAAGAAACAACCTCTAGAAGGATACCAACGAATACATTTTCCAAACATTATGGTAAATCTTCTGTGTGACCTGTTTATTGAAAGTGTGGAGATCACAATCTTAGAAACCCTACTCTTGAGGACTAGTCGTTCAAACTACACGCTGTCATATTCAGAGATCTAAAATCCTGATGATAAAATGGACCTTGAGACAGCAAATCTCCGAGAGGAAAACTCCAAGGAGTAGAGGATGACATCTGGATGAAATCCGCATACCAAGTTCTGCGGGGCCATGCCGGAGCTATCAATAACTGAAGCTAATTCCTGTTTTAATTCTTGTAATCACTCTTGGAAGAACAACAAACAGGCCAGTTGAAAGTTCCAAGGACAGGCTAGAGTAACTATAATTTGAGCTTTTGGATCTCTTAACCTTGCACAATAAACCGTGTTTGCAGTTCAGCTTGGATGCCATAAGGTCTATTTCTGGAAGACCCCACCTCAGGACTAAATGATCGAAGGGACTATTCTCCTGGATGTACTGACTGATGGCTTAATCTGCTTCACAGTTCACACCAGGAATGTGAATAGCCGATAGAGTGCAGTGGTTTTTTTCTCTGCCCAAGACAATGTGAGAAACCTCTTGAATAGTTAGAGGACTTAGAGTCCTTCGAATGATTTACGCCACAGCTGTGACGTCTGACTGAAAACACATTTTTCTTGTCTCAGAAAGGGTCAAGAGTGAATAGCCCAAAAGATTGCACAAAGTTCTAGGATCTTGAAAGGTAACCACCTCCTGAGGAGACCAAATCCCCTGCGCCCTTCGGAACTCCCAAACCGCACCCCAACCCATCAGGCTTGCATCTGTAGTGACCACGGTCCAGGTAGGCTGAAGAAATGAGGCTCCATGGGTCAAATAAGGGCTGTCTCTCCACCATGAGAGAGACTGTTGGACTGATGAATTGAACTATTTGCTGTTCAAGATGAAAGCAATCCTTTAACCACTGTTGAAACATGGATAAATGAAGGGGACAAAGATGAATAAGACTCACAACTTCCATGCACTGTGCTACAGATGGGTAATGAGTCATTTGTAGAGAATGACAGGCCTTCTGCAGATTGTCCTTGCCAATCTCTGTGAGAAACAAGCGCATTTGAACAAAGTCTTATCACTGCCAGAATAAAGAACTCTTGGAAACATTGATGAGCCATCCATTTTCCTGAAGGAAGGAAATCACCTTCTGGGTATAAAGATGCCAGAGAAAGAGTTGAGGCTTGGATCAAGATGTCCAAATAAGGCGATAAGAGAGATTGCCTATGTAGTAAGCACCGCTAACAGAGCCCCTTATACCTTCTAGAAAATGTGTAAACCAAAATGGTAGAGCCACAAACTGGTAATGCTTGTTGAGAAAAAGCAAATCTTAGAAACTGGAAATGGTGTTTGTGAATTGCGATGTGTAGATAAGCGTCTTTCAAATCTATGGTTGTCACAAATTGACCCTCTTGAACCAGAGGCAAAATGTTGCAGACCGTATCTATCTTGAATGAAGGTACTCTGAGAAATTTGTTGAGGGTTTTTAGATCCATAATGGAACGGAAGGAGGAGTCCTCCTTTAAGACAATAAAGAGGTTGGAATTGAATCATTTTCCCTGTTGAGAGGTGGAACAAGCTGTATTACTCCCAAATTCTCTAAATCCTGAACACATTATATAAAGGCAGCTGCCTTTAGAGGATTCTTTGAAACGTGATACAGATGAAACCGTTCCCAGGGAGGCCTGGTGCAAAATTCTATGCGGTAACCCTGGAACAGAATGTTGAGAACCCAGGGATCTTGAACTGATCTTGGCCAGGCCTTTTGAAATCGAATGAATCTTCCTCCTACCACAGAATCCTCTGGACCGGGGGCCGCCCCAACATGCAAATTTCAGATTGGAGTTGGACTTCTTGGACTGTATATTCTTAAACCAGGAAGATCCTGGCTTCCAGGAATGATAGAAGTTAGACTTCTGATTGGAAGAGGACTTCTAGTCTCTGGCAGAGCGAAATGAACAAAAACTATTAGTTGGCCTATATTTTCCCTTGGACTTCTTATCCTGAGGAAGAAAGGTTCCTTTACCTCCAGTAACAGTTTTAATGACAGAGTCTATTCTTAGAGACCATATCAGCTCAACAGGATTTAAGCCAGGTCTCCTTAACAGAACTGCAATGGACATTTTTTAACATTAATTTTAATGTCAAAAACTAAATCGCACATGAAATTATTAGACATCTTTAGAACGTTAATGCAGTTACAGATATCCTCAGATGACAGTTCAGGAAGCATCTGAGAGAGAATGACACCAAAAGTATGCTGCAGCAGCCACACAAGTGATTCTCATTGCTAGACTAAGCTGAATAGCCGATTGAGAATATGTCCTCAGCAAATCTCTGATTTGCTGTCCATTGGACGTTAAACAAGGAAATATTCTCCTTAGGGATAGTCCTACATTTTTCCAGAGTGGAAATATCTCCAGCCACCTTTGGAACGGCTTTCCAGGCTGTCAAGATTTTCTGAAAGAGGACATAGCTTCTGAAAGAGGACATAGCTTCTTAAAGGGACAGTCAAGACCAAAAAAAAACTTTAATGATTCAAATGGGGCATGTAATTTTAAACAACTTTCCAATTTACTTTTATCACCAATTTTGCTTTGTTCTCTTGGTATTCTTAGTTGAAAGCTAAACCTAGGAGGCTCATATGCTAATTTCTTAGACCTTGAAGGCAGCCTTAAATCTAAATGCATTTTGACAGTTTTTCACCACTAGAGGGCATTAGTTCATGCGCTTCATATAGATAACATTGAGCTTACGCATGTGAATTTACAGAGGAGTGAGCACTGATTTGATAAAATGAAAGTCTGCCAAAAGAACTGAAATAAGGGGGCAGTCTGCAGAGGCTTAGATACAAGGTAATCACATAGGTAAAGTGTATTATAACTGTGTTGGTTATGCAAAACTAAGGAATGGGTAATAAAGGGATTAGCTATCTATTTAAACAACAAAAAACATAATTTATGTAAGAACTTACCTGATAAATTCATTTCTTTCGTATTGGCAAGAGTCCACGAGCTAGTGACATATGGGATATACAATCCTACCAGGAAGGGCAAAGTTTCCCAAACCTCAAAATGCCTATAAATACACCCCTCACCACACCCACGATTCAGTTTAACGAATAGCCAAGCAGTGGGGTGATAAAGAAAGGAGTAGAAAGCATCAACAAAGGAAATTTGGAAATAATTGTACTTTATACAAAAAATCATAACCACCATAAAAAGGGTGGGCCTCATGGACTCTTGCCAATATGAAAGAAATGAATTTATCAGGTAAGTTCTTACATAAATTATGTTTTCTTTCATGTAATTGGCAAGAGTCCATGAGCTAGTGACATATGGGATATCAATACCCAAGATGTGGAGTCTTCCACTCAAGAGTCACTAGAGAGGGAGGGAATAAAAATAAAAACAGCCATATTTCGCTGAAAAAATTAATCAACGACCCAAAAAAAATAAGTTTATTTTCATTTTTGAAAGAAAAAAACTTAAATCAAAAAGCAGAAGAATCAAACTGAAACAGCTGCCTGAAGAACTTTTCTACCAAAAACTGCTTCCGAAGAAGCAAATACGTCAAAACGGTAGAATTTAGTAAATGAATGCAAAGAGGACCAAGTCGCCGCTTTGCAAATCTGATCAACTGAAGCTTCATTCTTAAAAGCCCACAAAGTGGAGACTGATCTAGTAGAATGAGCTGTAATTCTCTGAGGCGGGGCCTGACCCAACTCCAAACAAGCTTGATGAATCAAAAGTTTCAACCAAGAAGCCAAGGAAATAGCAGAAGCCTTCTGACCTTTCCTAGGACCAGAAAATAAAACAAATAGACTAGAAGTCTTCCTGAAATCTTTAGTAGCTTCCACATAATATTTCAAAGCTCTTACCACATCCAAAGAATGTAAGGATCTCTCCAAAGAATTCTTAGGATTAGGACACAAGGAAGGGACAATAATTTCTCTACTAATGTTGTTAGAATTCACAACCTTAGGTAAAAATTGAAAAGAAGTCCGCAAAACTGCCTTATCCTGATGAAAAATCAGAAAAGGAGACTCACAAGAAAGAGCAGATAGCTCAGAAACTCTTCTAGCAGAAGAGATAGCCAAAAGGAACAACACTTTCCAGGAAAGTAGTTTAATGTCCAAAGAATGCATAGGCTCAAATGGAGGAGCCTGTAAAGCCTTCAGAACCAAATTAAGACTCCAAGGAGGAGAAATTGATTTAATGACAGGCTTAATACGAACTAAAGCCTGTACAAAACAGTGAATATCAGGAAGTATAGCAATCTTTCTGTGAAATAAAACAGAAAGAGCGGAGATTTGTCCTTTCAAGGAACTTGCAGACAAACCCTTATCCAAACCATCCTGAAGGAACTGTAAAATTCTAGGAATTCTAAAAGAATGCCAGGAGAATTTATGAGAAGAACACCATGAAATGTAAGTCTTCCAAACTCTATAATAAATCTTTCTAGAGACAGATTTACGAGCTTGTAACATAGTATTAATCACTGAGTCAGAGAAACCTCTAGGACTTAGAACTAAGCGTTCAATTTCCATACCTTCAAATTTAATGATTTGAGATCCTGATGGAAAAACGGACCTTGAGATAGTAGGTCCGGCCGTAAAGGAAGTGGCCAAGGCGGGCAACTGGACATCCGAACCAGATCTGCATACCAAAACCTGTGTGGCCATGCTGGAGCCACCAGCAACACAAAAGACTGTTCCATGATGATTTTGGAGATCACTCTTGGAAGGAGAACTAGAGGCGGGAAGATGTAAGCAGGTTGATAACACCAAGGAAGTGTCAGCGCATCCACTGCTTCCGCCTGAACATCCCTGGACCTGGACAGGTATCTGGGAAGTTTCTTGTTTAGATGAGAGGCCATGAGATCTATCTCTGGAAGCACCCACATCTAAACAATCTGAGAAAAAACATCTGGATGGAGAGACCACTCTCCTGGATGTAAAGTCTGGCGGCTGAGATAATCTGCCTCTCAATTGTCTACGCCTGGGATATGCACCGCAGAGATTAGAAAGGAGCTGGATTCCGCCCAGGCAAGTATCCGAGATACTTCTTTCATAGCTTGGGAACTGTGAGTCCCACCCTGATGATTGACATAAGCCACAGTTGTGATATTGTCTGTCTGAAAACAAATGAACGGTTCTCTCTTTAGCAGAGGCCAGAACTGAAGAGCCCTGAAATTGCACAGAGTTCTAAAATATTTATTGGTAATCTCGCCTCTTGAGATTTCCAAACCCCTTGTGCTGTCAGAGATCCCCAAACAGCACCCCAACCTGAAAGACTCGCATCTGTTGTGATCACAGTCCAGGTTGGGCGAACAAAAGAAGCCCCTTGAACCAAACGATGGTGATCTATCCACCATGTCAGAGAGTGTCGTACATTGGGATTCAAGGATATTAATTGTGATATCTTTGTATAATCCCTGCACCATTGATTCAGCATACAAAGCTGTAGAGGTCTCATGTGAAAACGAGCAAAGGGGATCGCGTTCGATGCTGCAGTCATGAGACCTAAAACTTCCATGTACATAGCCACTGAAGGGAATGACTGAGACTGAAGAAGCCGGCATGCTGCGACCAATTTTAAACGTCTCTTGTCTGTTAGAGACCGAGTCATGGACACTGAAACTATCTGGAAGCCTAAAAAGGTGACCCTTGTCTGAGGAATCAAGAAACTTTTTGGTAAATTGATCCTCCAACCATGTTTCCAAAGAAACAACACTAGTTGATTCGTGTGAGATTCTGCAGTATGTAAAGACTGAACTAGTACCAAGATATCGTCCAAATAAGGAAACACCGCAATACCCTGTTCTCTGATTACAGATAGTAGGGCACCCAGAACCTTTGAAAAGATTCTTGGAGCTGTTGCTAGGCCAAATGGAAGAGCAACAAATTGGTAATGCTTGTCTAGAAAAGAGAATCTCAGAAACTGAAAGTGTTCTGGATGAATCGGAATATGAAGGTATACATCCTGCAAGTCTATTGTGGACATATAATGTCCTCGCTGAACAAAAGGCAGAATAGTCCTTATAGTCACCATCTTGAAAGTTGGTACTGTTACATAACAATTCAAAATTTTTAGATCCAGAACTGGTCTGAATTAATTTTCTTTCTTCGGTACAATGAATAGGGTTGAATAAAACCCCAAACCTTGTTCCTGAGGAGGAACTGGCATGATTACCCCTGAAGACTCCAGATCTGAAACACACTTCAGAAAAGCCTGATCTTTTATAGGGATGCGTGAGAGAAAAAATCTTCTCACAGGAGGTCTTACTTTGAATCCTATTCGATACCCTTGAGAGACAATGCTCTGAATCCAATGATTTTGGACAGATTTTATCCAAAAATCCTTGAAAAACCTTAATCTGCCCCCTACCAGCTGACCTGGCATGAGGGCCGCACCTTCATGCGGATTTAGGGGCTGACTTTGGTTTCCTAAATGGCTTGGATTTATTCCAATTTGAGGAAGGCTTCCAATTGGAAGCAGATTCCTTGGGGGAAGGATTGAGTTTTTGTTCTTTATTCTGACGAAAGGAACGAAAACGGTTAGAAGCCTTGGATTTATCCTTAGGTTTTTTTATCCTGAGGCAAAAAAAAACTCCATTTCCCCCAGTGATAAGTTGAAATAATAGAATCCAACTGAGAACCAAATAAATTATTACCTTGGAAAGAAAGAGATAGTAATCTAGAGTTAGATGTCATATCAGCATTCCAAGATTTAAGCCACAAAGCTCTTCTAGATAAAACAGCTAAAGACATGGATCTAACATCAATTTTGATAATATCAAAAATGGCACCACAAATAAAATGATTAGCATGTTGCAGTAAGCGAACAACGCTAGATATGTCAGAATCCAATTCGTGTTGCGCTAAATTTTCCAACCAGAAAGTTGATGCAGCCGCAACATCAGCCAAAGAAATAGCAGGTCTGAGAAGATGACCTGAATATAAATAGGCCTTCCTTAGATAAGATTCAAGCTTCCTATCTAAAGGATCCTTAAAGGAAGTGCTATCTTCCATAGGAATAGTGGTACGTTTAGCAAGAGTAGAAATAGCCCCATCAACTTTGGGGATTTTTTCCCAAAACTCTATACATTTTGCTGGTAAAGGATACAATTTTTTAAACCTTGAAGAAGGAATAAAAGAAGTACCTGGCTTATTCCATTCCCTAGAAATCATATCAGAAATAGCCTCAGGAATGGGAAAAACCCCTGGGGAAACCACAGGAGGTTTAAAAACAGCATTTAAACGTTTATTAGACTGAACGTCAATAGGACTGGTTACCTCAATATCCAAAGTAATTAACACTTCTTTTAAAAGAACGCATATACTCTATTTTAAATAAATAAGTAGATTTGTCAGTGTCAATGTCTGAGGAAGGATCTTCTGTTTCAGATAGATCCTCATCAGAAGAGGTTGAATTATTATGTTGTTGGTCATTTGAAATTTCATCAGCTAAATGAGAAGTTTTAAAAGACCTTTTACGTTTATTAGAAGGTGGAAATGCAGACAAAGCCTTCATAATAGATTCAGAAACAAATTCTTTAAAATTTACAGGTATATCATGCACGTTAGAAGTTGAAGGAACTGCAACTGGCAATGTACTATTACTGATGGAAACACTATCTGCATGTAAAAGTTTATCATGACAACTATTACAAATGACATTCGGTGGAATAATTTCTACAATTTTACAACAAATGCACTTAGCTTTGGTAGAACCGATGTCAGGCAGCAATGTTCCAGCAGAAACTTCTGAGGCAGGATCAGATTGGGACATCTTGCTCAATGTAAGAGAAAAAACAACATATAAAGCAAAATTATCTATTTCCTTATATGACAGTTTCAGGAATGGGAAAAAAAATGCAATAGCATAGGCCTCTGAAAGCAAGAGGCAAACAAACAAGGGGTATTGAAATAATGAAAAAAATTTGGCGCCAAGTATGACGCACAACGTAACGTCTTTTTTGGCGCCAAAAATGACCGGAAATGACACACTTGCGTCACTAATGACGCCGCCGTGTGAAAGGTCTCGGCGTCACGTATGACGCCGGAAATGACGAAGTTGCGCCATAAACGTACTTTTTCGCGCCAAATTTTTTTTCGCGTCAAGAATGACGCAATAAAGTTTAGCATTTGACGCACCCGCGGGCCTAATATCCGCAATTACAAGAAGAAGTCAATTGAAAAAAGACTAAACCCCAGGTAAGAAATAAATTTCTTAAAAATGTTTACATTCCCAAATATGAAACAGACAGTCTGCAGAAGGAAATACATGAACCTGACTCATGGCAAATATAAGTACAATACATATATTTAGAACTTTATATAAACACATAAAGTGCCAAACCATAGCTGAGAGTGTTTTAAGTAATGAAAACATACTTACCAAAAGACACCCATCCACATATAGCAGATAGCCAAACCAGTACTAAAACAGTTATTAGTAGAGGTAATGGTAAATTAAGAGTATATAGTCGATCTGAAAAGGGAGGTAGGAGATGAATCTCTACGACCGATAACAGAGAACCTATGAACTAGACCCCCGTTAGGGAAATCATTGTATTAAAATAAGTGATACTCCCTTCACGTCCCTCTGACACTCGCTGTACTCTGAGAGGAATCGGGCTTCAACAATGATGAGAAGCGCATATCAACGTAGAAATCTTAGCACAAACTTACTTCACCACCTCCATAGGAGGCAAAGTTTGTAAAACTGAATTGTGGGTGTGGTGAGGGGTGCATTTATAGGCATTTTGAGGTTTGGGAAACTTTGCCCCTCTAGTAGGATTGTATATCCCATATGTCACTAGCTCATGGACTCTTGCCAATTACATGAAAGAAATTCTGGTGTTGACTGTCCCTTTAAACCTGTTAGGAGTTCCGACATTTCTAAGGTGTTCAGTATTTTCTTGCAACTAATTAACTCTTATAATTTTACAAATTCTTAGTGACTATATCGCCTTTTTAGAAATATTACAGATCTTTTGTTTTCCCCCCTAACATTTCTATACCAGAGATTATTAAAACTACACCTGTACAATATTATATATCTTACCTTAAAGGGACATGAAACCCAACATTTTTCTCTCATTCAGACAGAGAATACAAATTTAAAAAGGTTTCCAATTTCTGTTATCAAATTAGCTTTGTTCTCATGTTATTCTTCGTTGAAGAGATACCTATGTAGGTAGCGTGCACATGCCTGAAGCACTACATGCCAGGAAATAGTGCTGCCATCTAGTGCTCTTGCTAATATATAATACATAACATTGTGGCAAAACTGCTGCTATATATATATATATATATATATATATATATATAGTACTGCAGACACGTGTACGCTGAGACAATACGTACAATATTGCTATTGTACTATGCTGTTAGAGCTTTGTGGAACTAGCATTACGCCACATGAAGGGGTCAACATGTCAATATTATTTAAACAAAAAACAGTTCATAGGTTGGGTCAGATTATCAATCTCATGTGTCTCTTTTCAGTTAAACTGAGAGGAGACACATGAGACCGTTAATCTAACATAACCAAAGGAGTCCGTTTGTCACTGCTGTTTTATTCAGCCTGGCTGCCTGTGTAAAATATCCTGGCAGACCTGAGGCTGTCAAATTTATTAATAGCTAACAAAACATCTCCTGCAAACTGCAGGAGACTTGGTTAAAAACACAGTGAATTTTGGAGCTTGATAGATTTATTTTACATTAAACAGAAATGCTGCCCCTACCTTGATCCAGTGCACAAGTTTTTATCTGAGCGGGTGTAACTAACTTGCTTAACGGTGAGGCGGGGCCCCGGCTTGAAATCAGAGTGGCCGGCCTCTTACATCTTCAAGTGAAGCAGTGTCAGCTCCCGGTGGCTTCCTCTCAGCTCTCTAGCTCCAACTCAGTTTTGCACCCACTAGGCTCCTCCTCCTGCACGTCGTCATCACATGCTCTTACTCGCACATCAAAAAGTGTGCGATTAACAAGGTATAGAGCTGGGTTGGGGGCGGCGCTGCAGGCACTTTGAAAAAAGTGTATAGGGCTTGAAGCCCTATACTTCTATCTATCGCATGTGCGGTGTGATAGATGGAAGTAAAAAAGGCAAACATTTTTTCTCCTACATTGGTGTATCCGGTCCACGGCTTCATCCTTACTTGTGGGATATTCTCAATCCCTACAGGAAGTGGCAAAGAGAGTACACAGCAAAGCTGTCCATATAGCTCCCCTCAGGCTCCGCCCCCCCAGTCATTCTCTTTGCCGCGCTAACTAGTAGCATCTCCACGGGGGTGGTAAAGAGTATGTGGTGTTTAGTTGTAGTTTTTTATTCTTCGATCAAGAGTTTGTTATTTTAAAATAGTGCCGGCTTGTACTATTTACTCTGTAGCAGAAAGTGATTTCTGCCGACGAGAGGAATATGATTTTAGCACCAGTAACAAAAATCCATTGCTGTTCCCACGCAGGACTGTTGAAACCAGAGAACTTCAGTTGGGGGGAACAGTTTGCAGGCTTAACTGCTTCAGGTATGATCAGTCATTTTTCTAACAAGACCTAGTAATGCTAGAAGACTGTCAGCAATCCCCTCTGGGATAGGTAAGCCATTTTTCTTAGACTCTGTATAAGATTAGGGCTTATATTAAGGGCTCTATGCTGGTTGACACTTTTGTGGGCATAATCGATTGCTTTTTAGCATGTTTTTCACTATAATTAAGGTGTTTTTTCAGACTTTAAAACACTTTTGGGGTTTAATTTGCACCTGGCACTTATTTGGACACCTAATCTAGTCAGAAAGGCCCCTCCACTCTGGAATGAAGAGGGAGGAGGCCTCATTTTCATACCTCAATTGCGCAGTTGTTTTGCCTAGGCAGTTCATGCAGCTTCACGTGGGGAGTCCAGAGGCATCAGAAAAGACTCCAGAGAGGATTATTTCTTACTAAAATAATCCCTAAGAAAGGTAAAGGCCACAGTGGAAGCTGTGGCATAGTACTGTAGTGTGTTTAACCGGTTAATTGCTGTTATAGCTCCGGTTTGGGCATTAAGGGGTTAATTGGTCTGAAAATTTGTGTGCAATCTTTTCAAAGCATTAAGACACTGTGGTGAAAATTTCATTAAAATCGGATGTTTATTTGATGGTTTTTTGATGTTTCAATAATAAAGGGTGCACTTTTATTATTTAAAGACATAGTAACGGTTTTGTAAAATATAATTTTTATTGCATTGAAGATCTGTTTAAGTCTGTCAAACATGTCTGACCATTCAGATAACCTATGTTCTGTATGTTCAAAGACCAAGGTGGTTCCCCCATTAAATTTATGTGTGAAGTGTGCCATAGCGTCCAAACAGCTTAAGGACCGTACAATCACACTTAAAGATATAGCCCAAGATGATTCTTTAGCTGAAGGTAGTGAGGATAGCTCACTATCCTCTCCTTCTGTGTCAACACCAGCTATGCCCGCGCAAGCGATGCCCAGAACATCTAGCGCACCAATTGCTATTACTATGCAGCAGTTAGCAGCAGTAATGGATAATTCTCTCGCAGCATTTTTATCCAAACTGCCAGCTTTTCCTAGGAAGTGTGATTGCTCAGTTTTAAATACAGATAATGAGCAAGCAGACGCAGAGGATAATTTATCTGTAGTGCCCTCACATCAATCTGACTTGGCGGTGAGGGAGGGCCTGTCTGAGGGAGAAATTTCTGACACAGGAAAAGTTTCTCAGCAAGCAGAGCCTGATTCTATAGCATTTAAATTTAAGCTAGAACACCTCCACGCCCTACTTAAGGAGGTCCTAGCTACGCTTGATGATTGTGAACCTTTGGTGGTCCCAGAAAAATTGTGTAAAATGGATAAATTCTTAGAGGTCCCAGTACACACTGATGCGTTTCAGATACCTAAGAGGGTGGCGGATATAGTGAATAAGGAGTGGGAGAAGCCAGGTGTACCTTTTGTTCCCCCTCCTATATTTAAGAAAATGTTCCCCATTGTTGACCCCAGAAGGGACGCGTGGCAGACGGTCCCTAAGGTAGAGGGGGCAGTTTCAACGCTAGCTAAGCGCACGACTATACCAATAGAAGACAGTTGCGCTTTCAAAGATCCTATGGATAAAAAATTAGAAGGTTTACTTAAGAAAATTTTTGTTCAAAAACAGAATTTATGCTTACCTGATAAATTACTTTCTCCAACGGTGTGTCCGGTCCACGGCGTCATCCATTACTTGTTGGATATTCTCCTCCCCTACAGGGAAAGGCAAGGAGAGCGCACAGCAGAGCTGTCCATATAGCTCCCCCTCTAGCTCCGCCCCCCAGTCATTCGACCGACGGTTAGGAGAAAAAGGAGAAACTATAGGGTGCCGTGGTGACTGTAGTGTATAAAGACAAAAAAAAATTTCAATCTGATTAGGAAAACCAGGGCGGGCCGTGGACCGGACACACCGTTGGAGAAAGTAATTTATCAAGTAAGCATAAATTCTGTTTTCTCCAACATTGGTGTGTCCGGTCCACGGCGTCATCCATTACTTGTGGGAACCAATACCAAAGCTTTAGGACACGGATGAAGGGAGGGAGCAAATCAGGTTACCTAAATGGAAGGCACCACGGCTTGCAAAACCTTTCTCCCAAAAATAGCCTCCGAAGAAGCATAAGTATCAAATTTGTAGAATTTGGCAAAAGTGTGCAGAGAATACCAAGTCGCTGCCTTACATATCTGATCAACAGAAGCCTCGTTCTTGTAGGCCCATGTGGAAGCCACAGCCCTAGTAGAGTGAGCTGTGATTCGGTCAGGAGGCTGTCGTCCGGCAGTCTCATAGGCCAATCGGATAATGCTTTTTAGCCAGAAAGAGAGAGAGGTAGCAGAAGCTTTTTGATCTCTCCTCTTACCAGAGTAAACGACAAACAAGGATGAGGTTTGTCTAAAACCTTTTGTTGCTTCTAAATAGAACTTTAAAGCACGAACAACATCTAAATTGTGTAATAAACGTTCCTTCTTTGAAACTGGTTTCGGACACAGAGAAGGAACAACTATTTCCTGGTTAATATTCTTGTTGGAAACAACTTTTGGAAGAAAACCAGGCTTAGTACGCAAAACAACCTTATCTGAATGGAAAACCAGATAGGGTGGATTACACTGCAAAGCAGATAATTCAGAAACTCTTCTAGCAGAAGAAATAGCACCCAAAAACAGTACTTTCCAAGATAATAACTTAATATTTATGGAATGTAAAGGTTCAAACGGAACCCCTCGAAGAACTGAAAGAACTAAATTTAGACTCCAAGGAGGAGTCATGGTTCTGTAAACAGGCTTGATTCTAACCAAAGCCTGAACAAAAGCTTGTACATCTGGCACAGCTGCCAGTCGTTTGTGTAACAAGACAGATAAAGCAGAAATCTGTCCCTTTAGAGAACTAGCGGACAACCCTTTATCCAAACCTTCTTGGAGAAAGGAGAGAATCCTTGGAATTTTTATTTTACTCCAGGAGAATCCCTTGGATTCACGCCAACAGAAATATTTACGTCATATTTTATGGTAAATCTTTCTAGTCACAGGTTTTCTGGCTTGGACCAGAGTATCTGTCACAGAATTCGAAAACCCACGTTTGGATAAAATCAAGCGTTCAATTTCCAAGCAGTCAGCTGCAGAGAAACTAGATTTGGATGTTCGAATGGACCTTGTACTAGAAGATCCTGTCTCAAAGGTAGCTTCCATGGTGGAGCCGATGACATATTCACCAGGTCTGCATACCAAGTCCTGCGTGGCCACGCAGGAGCTATCAGAATCACTGAGGCCTTTTCCTGTTTGATCCTGGCTATGAGCCTGGGAAGGAGAGGAAACGGTGGAAACACATACGCTAGGTTGAACGACCAAGGCGCCACTAATGCATCCACTAGAATCGCCTTGGGATCCCTGGATCTGGACCCGTAACAAGGAATCTTGACGTTCTGACGGGACGCCATTAGATCCATGTCTGGAATGCCCCATAATTGGGTTAACTGAGCAAAGACCTCCGGGTGGAGTTCCCACTCCCCCGGATGGAAAGTCTGACGACTCAAATAGTCCGCCTCCCAGTTGTCTACTCCTGGGATGTGAATAGCAGATAGATGGCAGGAGTGATTCTCTGCCCATTGGATGATCTTGGTTACTTCCTTCATCGCTAGGGAACTCTTTGTTCCCCCCTGATGATTGATGTACGCAACAGTCGTTATGTTGTCCGACTGAAATCTTATGAACCTGGCTTTCGCTAGCTGAGGTCAAGCCAGGAGCGCATTGAATATTGCTCTTAGTTCCAAAATGTTTATCGGGAGAAGCGACTCTTCCCGAGACCATAGGCCCTGAGCTTTCAGGGAGTCCCAGACCGCGCCCCACCCCAAGAGGCTGGCGTCGGTCGTGACAATGACCCACTCCGGTCTGCGGAAACTCATTCCCTGAGACAGGTGATCCTGGGTCAACCACCAGAGAAGTGAGTCCCTGGTTACCTGGTCTACTTGAATTTGGGGAGACAAGTCTGTATAGTCCCCATTCCACTGATTGAGCATGCACAGCTGTAATGGTCTTAGATGAATTCGAGCAAAAGGAACCACGTCCATTGCTGCGACCATTAGTCCTATTACTTCCATGCACCGAGCTATGGAGGGTTGAGGAATAGAATGAAGAACTTGACAAGCGTTTAGAAGCTTTAACTTTCTGACTTCTGTCAGGAAGATCTTCATTTCCATAGAATCTATTATTGTTCCCAGAAACGGAACCCTTGTGGACGGTGACAGTGAACTCTTTTCTATGTTCACCTTCCACCCGTGAGATCTGAGAAAAGCCAACACAATGTCTGTGTGGGCCCTTGCTTTGGAAAGAAATGACGCTTGGATTAGGATGTCGTCTAGATAAGGTGCTACAGCGATGCCCCTCGGCCTTAGGACCGCTAGAAGGGACCCTAGCACCTTTGAGAAAATTCTGGGAGCGGTGGCTAAACCGAATGGAAGAGCCACGTGAAGGATGGAACTCTGAGGAAATTGTTTAATATCTTTAAATCCAGGATTGGCCTGAAAGTTCCCTCTTTTTTGGGAACCACAAACAGGTTTGAGTAAAAACCTAGACCTTGTTCCCCGGTGGGGACTGGGTTTATCACTCCCATCTTTGATAGGTCTCTTACACAATGTAAGAATGCCTGTTTCTTTATCTGGTCTGAAGATAAGTGAGACAGGTGGAATCTTCCCTTTGGAGGAAGTCCCTTGAACTCTAGCAGGTATCCCTTGGAGACTATTTCTAGTACCCAGGGATCCGGAACATCTCTTGCCCAAGCCTGAGCGAAGAGAGATAGTCTGCCCCCTACCAGATCCGGTCCCGGATCGGGGGCTACCCCTTCATGCTGTCTTGGTAGCAGCAGCAGGTTTCTTGGTCTGTTTACCCTTGTTCCAGCCTTGCATGGGCTTCCAAGCGGGTTTGGGCTGGGCCGCGTTACCTTCTTGTCTAGCGGCAGTGGAGTTATTAGCCGGTCCGTTCCTGAAATTGTGAAAGGAACGAAAATTAGACTTGTTCTTAGCCTTAAAAGGCCTATGCTGTGGGAGGGCATGGCCCTTACCCCCAGTGATGTCTGAAATAATTTCCTTCAATTCCGGCCCAAAAAGGGTCTTACCCTTGAAAGGAATATTAAGTAACTTAGTCTTGGACGACACATCTGCCGACCAGGATTTTAGCCAAAGCGCCCTCCGCGCTACTATAGCAAAACCTGAGTTTTTCGCCGCCAATTTCGTTATTTGAAAAGCGGCATCCAATATAAAGGAATTAGCTAACTTTAATGCGTGAATTCTGTCCATGACTTCTTCATAGGAAGTCTCTTTCTGGAGCGACCTTTCTAGTTCCTCGAACCAAAAGGACGCCGCTGAAGTGACAGTAATAACACACGTAGCTGGTTGAAGGATGAACCCTTGTTGAACAAAAATCTTTTTTAAGCAATCCTTCCAATTTTTATCCATAGGATCTTTGAAAGCGCAGCTGTCCTCTATAGGAATAGTTGTGCGCTTCGCTAGTGTTGAAACAGCTCCCTCAACCTTCGGGACCGTCTGCCATGTGTCCCTTCTAGGGTCTACTATGGGAAACATTTTCTTAAATATAGGAGGTGGGGCAAAGCGTACACCTGGCTTCTCCCACTCCTTATCCACTATGCTCGCTACCCTCTTGGGTATTGGAAAGCGTCTTCGTGCACTGGGACCTCTAAAAATTTGTCCAATTTGCACAACTTCTCTGGTACTACTACAGAATCACAGTCATCCAGAGTAGCTAATACCTCCTTAAGCAAAGCGCGGAGATGTTCTAGCTTAAATTTAAATGCTACTATATCAGGTTCTGCCTGTTGAGAAATTTTTCCTGAGTCTGAAATTTCACCCTCAGACAGACCTTCCCTCACAGCCAATTCCGATTGATGTGAGGGTAAAATAGATAAGGCATCGTCAGCGTCTGATTGTTCATCCTTTTTTTATCTGTATTTAAAACTGAACAATCACGCTTTCTCTGAAATGCTGGCAGTTTGGATAAAAGATTTGCTATAGAATTATCCACTACTGCTGTTAATTGTTGCATAGAAATAAGCACTGGCGCGCTAGGTGTCGCCTGCGCGGGCAAAGCTGGTGTAGACACAGAAGGAGAGGATGTAGAATTATCCTCACTACCTTCATTAGATAAATTATCTTGGGCAACATTATGAAATGTAACAGAGCTGTCCTTATTTTGTTTGGACGCTATGGCACAATTATCACAAACACTCAAAGGGGGAACACATTTGTCTCTACACACACAGAACATAGGTTATCTGATGGCATAGACATGTTAAACAGATTTAGGCAGGCAAACAATGCAATAAAAACGATTTTAAACAAAAACATTACTGTCTCTTTAAATAATAACATTACACACTTTATTTCTGAATGTTCAAAAAACTATGAAGGCAATATCCGATTTTTATGAAATTTGGACCCCAGTGTCTTAATGCTTAGAAAGTATTGCACAGCAAATATGGAGACTCTAGCTCTTAAAACAAGCAAACCAGAGCTAATTGTTGGATTTAACCGTTTTTATACACTACAATCCCTGCTACAGTATTGCTGCAGCATTTTACCTTCCTTAGGGGTCAATCATCCACAGAAATAAGCCTTCTGCAGTCACTTTCTGAGTCACAGGACCCTCTCACATGAAAATTGCATGCACTGCCTTGAAATCAACTGCACAGCTGAAGCACCAAAATGAGGCTTCCTCCCTCAGCACACTAGAGTGAAGGGGCCTTCCTGACTAGATTTAGGTGTCTAAAACATGCCAGATCAATAAAAAACGTTCCCAAGTGTATATGAGCTTATAAAACAGTTCAAATGCCATGATATTGTAATAAAAACCAATCGATTTTGCCCCTAACAGTGTCTACCAGCATAAAAATCAAAAAGGGGAAGCCTGTTATCTTTTTTGCTGAGGTGAAAGAAAAAATGGCTTACCATTTTCCCTGAGGGGAAAAATGACTGTCATCTAGCATTAGCCTGTGTTGTTAGAAGGAGACTAGTCATACCTGAAGCAGATGAGTCTGCAAACTGTTACCCCCAACTGAAGTTCTCTTGTTTCAACAGTCCTGCGTGGTAACAGCAATGGATTCTAGTTACTTGTGCTAAAATCATATTCCTCTTAACAGAAATCTTCATCACTTTTCTGTTGTAGAGTAAATAGTACAAGCCAGCACTATTTTAAAATAACAAACTCTTGATAGAAGATATAAAAAACTACAACTAACACCACAAACTCCTCACCATCCCCGAGGAGATGCTACTTGTTCAGAGCGGCAAGGAGAATGACTGGGGGGCGGAGCTAGAGGGGGAGCTATATGGACAGCTCTGCTGTGCGCTCTCCTTGCCTTTCCCTGTAGGGGAGGAGAATATCCCACAAGTAATGGATGACGCCGTGGACCGGACACACCAATGTTGGAGAAAAGGTTTTCTTCTTCAACCAATTTCTTGCATTATTCCTGTAACCACTGCAGCTGCTTTTTTGGTTTGAGGAATTAGAAAACTCGCTCCAGAAGGAGAATTCTTATGATGAAGTCATGGATAGAATTCACGCCCTGAAGTTGGCTAATTCTTTCATTACAGATGCCGCTTTTCAGTTAGCTAAATTAGCGGCGAAAAATTCTGGTTTCGCAAAAGTGGCGCGTAGCGCGCTTTGGCTAAAATCGTGGTCGGCAGATGTGTCGTCCAAAACAAAATTGCTTAATATTCCTTTCAAGGGTAAGACCCTATTCGGGCCAGAGTTGAAAGAAATTATTTCAGATATCACTGGAGGAAAGGGACATGCCCTTCCACAGGATAGACCTCTCAAAGCTAAAAATAAGTCTAATTTTCGTTCCTTTCGCAATTTCAGGAACGGACCGGCTTCTACCTCTACAGCCACTAGGCAAGAGGGTAACGCATCCCAACCCAGCATGGAAACCATTGCAAGGCTGGAACAAGGGTAAACAGGCCAAAAAGCCTGCTGCTGCTACCAAGACAGCATGAAGGGGTAGCCCCCGATCCAGGACCGGATCTAGTAGGGGGCAGACTTTCTCTCTTTACTCAGGCCTGGGCAAGAGATGTTCCGGACCCCTGGGCACTAGAAATTGTCTCTCAGGGGTATCTTCTAGAATTCAAGGATCTTCCTCCAAGGGGAAGGTTCCACATGTATCGCTTATCTTTAGACCAGATAAAGAGAGAGGCATTCTTACATTGCGTAGAAGACCTTTTAAAAATGGGAGTGATACACCCAGTTCCAACAGCAGAACAAGGACTGGGATTTTACTCAAACCTGTTTGTAGTTCCCAAAAAGGAAGGAACTTTCAGGCCAATTCTGGACTTAAAGATCCTAAACAAATCCCTCAGAGTTCCATCATTCAAAATGGAAACCATTCGGACAATTTTACCAATGATCCAGGAGGGTCAATATATGACTACCGTGGACTTAAAGGATGTGTACCTGCATATTCCTATCCACAAAGATCACCATCAGTTTCTGAGGTTCGCCTTTCTGGACAAGCATTACCACTTCGTGGCTCTTCCCTTCGGATTGGCCACTGCTCCCAGAATTTTCACAAAGGTGCTAGGGTCTCTTCTAGCGGTGCTAAGGCCAAGGGGCATTGCAGTAGTACCTTACCTAGACGACATTTTAATACAGGCGTCGTCCTTTCACAAAGCAAGGGCTCATACGGACATTGTTCTAGCCTTTCTAAGGTCTCACGGGTGGAAGGTGAACATAGAAAAAAGTTCTCTGTCCCCGTTCACAAGGGTTCCCTTCCTGGGAACAATAATAGACTCGGTAGAAATGAAAATCTTTCTGACGGAGGTCAGGAAATTAAAACTTTTGAACACTTGTCGAGTTCTTCAATCCATTCCTCAACCCTCCATAGCTCAGTGCATGGAGGTAATAGGACTAATGGTTGCGGCAATGGACGTGGTTCCCTTTGCTCAAATTCATTTAAGACCATTGCAACTGTGCATGCTCAAACAATGGAATGGGGATTATGCAGATTTGTCTCCCCAGATTCAGATGGACCAGAAAACTAGAGACTCACTCCTCTGGTGGTTGTCTCAGGATCACCTGTCCCTGAAGGCTCAGGGTCTGTGGTCTCGGGAAGAATCTCTTCTCCCGATAAACATTTTGGAATTGAGAGCGATATTCAATGCGCTCCAGGCATGGCCTCAACTAGCGGAGGCCAAATTCATCAGATTTCAGTCGGACAACATGACGACTGTAGCTTACATCATTCATCAGGGGGGAACAAAGAGTTCCCTGGCGATGAGGGAGGTATCCAAGATCATCAAATGGGCAGAGGATCACTCCTGCCATCTATCAGCAATTCACATCCCAGGAGTGGACAACTGGGAAGCGGATTATTTGAGTCGTCAGACTTTCCATCCGAGGGAGTGGGAACTCCACCCGGAGGTTTTTGCTCAGCTGACCAGCTATGGGGCATTCCAGATCTGGATCTGATGGCGTCACGTCAGAACTCCAAAGTTCAACGTTACGGGTCCAGGTCCAGGGATCCCAAGGCGACATTGGTAGATGCCTTAGTAGCGCCTTGGTCGTTCAATCTAGCTTATGTCTTTCCACCGTTTCCCCTTCTCCCCTGGCTAGTAGCCAGGATCAAACAGGAGAAGGCTTCGGTAATTCTGATAGCTCCTGCGTGGCCACGCAGGACTTGGTATGCAGACCTGGTGAATATGTCATCGGTTCCACCATGGAAGCTGCCTTTGAGACAGGACCTTCTAATTCAAGGTCCATTCGAACATCCAAACCTAGTTTCTCTGCAACTGACTGCTTGGAGATTGAACGCTTGATTCTAGCTAAGCGTGGGTTTTCGGAATCAGTTATAGATACTTTGATCCAGGCTAGAAAGCCTGTCACCAGGAAAATTTACCATAAGATATGGCGGAAATATCTTTGCTGGTGCGAATCCAAGGGTTACTCATGGAGTAAGATTAGGATTCCAAGGATCTTTTCTCCAAGAAGGATTGGAGAAAGGTCTATCAGCTAGTTCCTTAAAAGGACAGATATCTGCTCTATCTGTTTTGTTACACAAGCGTCTGGCAGCCATGCCAGATATTCAGGTGTTTGTACAGGCTTTAGTCAGAATCAAGCCTGTCTACAGACCTGTGGCTCCTCCATGGAGTCTAAATTTAGTTCTTTCAGTTCTTCAAGGGGTTCCGTTTGAACCTCTACATTCCATAGATATTAAGTTACTATCTTGGAAAGTTTTGTTTTTAGTAGCTATTTCTTCTGCTAGAAGAGTTTCTGAATTGTCTGCTTTGCAGTGTAATTCACCCTGTTGTTCCATACAGATAAGGTCGTTTTACGTACCAAACCTGGTTTTCTTCCAAAAGTGGTTTCCAATAAGAATATCAACCAGGAAATAGTTGTTCCTTCTCTGTGTCCTAATCCAGTTTCTAACAAGGAACGTCTGTTACACAATCTTGATGTGGTTCATGCTTTAAATTTTTATCTAAAAGCAACTAAAGACTTCAGACAAACATCGTCCTTGTTTGTCGTCTATTCTGGCAAGAGGAGAGGTCAAAAGGCGACTGCGACCTCTCTGTCCTTCTGGCTAAAAAGCATCATCCGGTTGGCTTATGAAACTGCTGGAAGGCAGCCTCCTGAACGAATTACAGCTCACTGTACTAGAGCTGTGGCTTCCACATGGGCTTTCAAGAATGAGGCTTCTGTTGAACAGATTTGTAAGGCAGCGACTTGGTCTTCACTGCATACGTTTGCCAAATTTTACAAATTCGATACTTTTGCTTCTTCGGAGGCTATTTTTGGGAGAAAGGTTTTGCAAGCAGTGGTGCCTTCCGTTTAGGTTACCTGACTTGTTCCCTCCCTTCATCCGTGTCCTAAAGCTTTGGTATTGGTTCCCACAAGTAAGGATGAAGCCGTGGACCGGATACACCAATGTAGGAGAAAACAGAATTTATGTTTACCTGATAAATTTCTTTCTCCTACGGTGTATCCGGTCCACGGCCCGCCCTGGCATTTTGGTCAGGTTTAAATTATTTTTTTTTTTGTAAACTACAGTCACCACTGCACCCTATGGTTCTCCTTTTTCTCCTAACCGTCGGTCGAATGACTGGGGGGGCAGAGCCTGAGGGGAGCTATATGGACAGCTTTGCTGTGTGCTCTCTTTCCCACTTCCTGTAGGGATTGAGAATATCCCACAAGTAAGGATGAAGCCGTGGACCGGATACACCGTAGGAGAAAGAAATTTATCAGGTAAACATAAATTCTGTTTTTATTTTTTTTTGCAACAAAACTGGATGGAACATGTTTGGCTGTATAAATATAAATTTTCCAATAGGGGGCTATTGGAAAAATTATATTTATTCACCAAAAAGTTTTTTTTTCTCCCTGCTTTTGGCTGGGGGTTCGCGTGCGGCTGTGCGCATATGGAGAAGCCTCCACTGAATCAAAGTATGTCACAGATATTTTCCTACAATTTTCTTTGATTTAGAAACATGGTGCTAACCTAATGTTATATAATTCTGCACTATGTGCAGAGTTATATAACATTTGGTGGGTTTACTGGCCCTTTAATGCATAAAATATCAGGTGTTAATACCTATTTTTCAAAAGTGCTAAAAGAGAAAGCAGTATTTCAGATTACATGCAAGGACATCCCTTAACTGACTACTTAAAGGGACACTGTACCCAAAATTTTTCTTTCGTGATTCAGATTGAGCATGAAATTTTAAGCAACTTTCTAATTTACTCCCATTACCACATTTTCTTCATTCTCTTAGTATCTTTATTTGAAATGCAATAATGTAAGTTTAGTTGCCGGCCCATTTTTGGTGAACAACCTGGGTTGTCCTTGCCGATTGGTGGATAAATTCATCCACCAATAAAAAAGTGCTGTCCAGAGTACTGAAACAAAAAAAAAGCTTAGATGCCTTCTTTTTCAAATAATGATAGCAAGAGAACGAAGAAAAATTGATAAAAGGAGTAAATTAGAAAGTTGCTTAAAATTGCATGCTCTTTCTGAATTATAAAAGAAAAAATTTGGGTTCAGTGTCCCTTTAATACAAGCTCAATAAGTGCAATACTACCTCTACCCACTTAAATATAGTGGGAGCTGTATAAAGTATCAAGAACTTTGTAATCAACAACTTGAGTATTTGAATGCTTAAGGCCAAAACACCAAATAATTTTATGTGTGTGATCATTTGCGCTCCATTTGTATTCAATGCCTTTGTTCAGTCTTTGTTATCTTAGACAAATGGTTCCACAAAAGCATTTAGCAATACGATAGGAACAAATAAACATGCTTATGAATGTGATTAGCTAATATGAATGGTTAAATAGTTGTGGAAGCTGCAATACTTTGTGTAAGGCTGCCAATTCTCACCTTGCCTCCACCTGGCTGGTGCTTCATGTTGTCTATGGAGCCAATCTTTGACCGGACATTTTTTAGGTCTGGAGCTGGAGCGCTAACTGGTCGAGGTTGCTTTGGAGCAGCAGGCTTACTAGGGAGGGTAGAGGTAGTCTTGCTCTGTGGTGCTGACACAACCTTCTTTAATGGAGCAGTTGGTTTGGTAGTAGTTGGCTTCTTTGATTCTGTGGTTGCTGAGGTGGTTTTGGGAACAGATGGTTTGGTAGTTTTAGGACGGCTGGGGGCTGTTACAGAGCTGGAAGGAACTGTTCCATTACTCTTTGCAAGGTCAGCTGGTGACGATTTTGGGCGGCTCAACTCTGAAATACACAGCAAGTAAAGCAGTAAGTTTTGCATACAAACTACAGTAACTTTAAAAATTTTAAATTTAACAATTTTAATGTTATCAATCATCATCCTCCGTTTTATTTTACAATGTGACAAATTGTTCAAAAGCAGCTATCCACAACTAGATGAACCTTAGGGGCAAATTGGGTAATTTATCCAAGCAAGCTATGCAAATGCTCTATTGCATAATTTTTGCTAGTTTGTAAACATGTCTCAGAGGGATATTAAACTGCAAGGTACAACTAGAGTAGCTGGGTTACTACTTATCATGCTATTATTGTTCCTCCTGTGTCTGCTGCTCTCTTCAAATCTGTTCTCTTATTTTGACCTTCTACAAGTGCTGGTTAGTAACGTTTTGCATCTTCACAATGAACACCACCATTCTTGCACCCTGTCACAGAAGCACCACACATTCACAGATCATTGATATTGTTCTCTCCTTGACATATCATGAACCTTAATTAAGCGTCCACAAAAAAGAAGGGAAACTATTGTTTTTTTTGCAGTGGCTGCATTGCTCCATATTATCTCTGAGGGCTTATTTTATATTTGTTGGGTAACTTTTAAACTGTGTAAATTAACTGCAAAACCTCTTTCAATTGTTCAAGCTAGCCAGAAATAAAAATTAAAAGCTATAAAAAACTAAATTTATGCTTACCTGATAAAGTTCTTTCTTTCCGGATATGGAGAGTCCACAACGTCATCAATTACTAGTGGGAATATCACTCCTGGCCAGCAGGAGGCGACAAAGAGCAGCACAGCAAAATTGTTAAGTGTCCCTCCCCTACCCATAATCTGAAGAGAAATGGAAAAAGGAATAACACAAAGGTGTAGAGGTGCCTGAGGTTTAGTAAAAAATAACTGTCTAAATAAGGGTGGGGTCGTGGACTCTCCATATCCATAAAGAAAGACATTCATCAGGTAAGCACACATTTTGATTTATTTCCTAAGATATATCCACAACGTCATCAATTACTAGTGGGAACCAATACCCAAGCTAGAGGACACAGGATGACTAGGGAGGGAGAACAGGCAGACCTAAACAGAAGGCACCAACACTTGAAGAACCTTTCACCCAAAAGAAGCCTCAGCCGAGGCAAAAGTATAACATTTGGAAAATTTCGAAAAAGTATGCAGAGAGGACCAAGTTGCAGCCTTGCAAATCTGTTCCACAGAAGCTTCATTTTTGAAAGTCCAAGAAGAGGAGACATCCCTCGTAGAATGAGCTGTAATTCTCTCAGGAGGCTGCTGTCCAGCAGTCTCATAAGCAAAACGAATTATACTTCTCAACCAGAGGGAAAGAGAAGTAGCAGTAGCGTTCTGACCTTTATTCTTTCCAGAGAAACAAACAGGGCAGAGGATTGGCGAAAATCCTTAGTCGCCTGAAGGTAGAACTTAAGAGCACGTACAACATCCAAGTTGTGCAACAGATGTTCCTTATGGGAAAAAGGAGTAGGACAGAGAGAAAGAACAACAAATTCCTGATTAATATTCCTATCCGAAACAACTTTAGGAAGAAAACCCAACTTCGTACAAAGAACCACCTTATCAGCATAAAAGATAAGGTAAGGCAAATCACACTGCAAAGCCGAGAGTTCCAAGACTCTCCTAGCAGAAGAGATAGCAACAAGAAACAAAACCTTCCAAGATAACTTAATATCTATGGAATGCATTGGCTCAAACTGAGCCTGCTGCAAAACTTTAAGAACAAGGCTAATACTCCAAGGAGGAGAAACAGGTTTAAACACATGCCTGATTCTGACCAGAGCCTGACAAAAAGATTGAACATCTGGCACGTTCGCCAGACGCTTGTCTAACAAAATAGTTATGTGAAAGGTCAGATTTCTGCATTGACAATCCTTTCTCAAGACTTTCCTGGAGAAAAAATTCTAGGAATCCGGACCCTACTCCAAGAGTAGCCCTTTGATTCACACCAATAAAAGGTATTTACGCCATACCTTATGGTAAATTTTTCGAGTAACAGGCTTGCGAGCCTGAATCATGGTCTCAATGACTGACTCAGAAAATCCACGCTTAGACAGAACTAAGCGTTCAATCTCCAAGCAGTCAGCTTCAGAGAGACGAGATTTGGATGGAGGAAAGGACCCCGAGTCCGAATGTCCTTCCTCAGGAGGAAACCTCCAAGGTGGCAGAGATGACATCTTCACTAAGTCTGCATACCAGATCCTGCAAGGCCATGCAGGAGCTATTAGAATTACAGATGCTCTCTCCCGTTTGATACGAGCAATGACTTGAGGAAGGAGCGCAAACTGAGGAAACAGGTATGCTAGACCGAAATCCCAAGGAACCGCCAGCGCATTTATCAGGGCGGCCTGCGGATCTCTTGACCTTGAACCATGCCTTGGAAGCTTGGCGTTCGCCCGAGACGCCATCAGATCCAACTCTGGTACCCTCCATTTGAATATTAACTTGGAGAACACCTCCTGCTGGAGAGCCCACTCCCCGGGATGAAAAGTCTGTCTGCTCAGGAAATCTGCTTCCCAGTTGTCCACTCCTGGAATGTGGATGGCAGATAGACAATTGTGAGCTTCCGCCCACTGAATAATCCTAGCCACCTCCTTCATGGCTAAGGAACTCCGAGTTACTCCCTGGTGGTTGATGTAAGCCACTGAGGTGATGTTGTCCGATTGGAACCTGATAAACTGGGCTAAGGACAACTGAGGCCAAGCCATCAGAGCATTGTAAATCGCTCTCAACTCCAAGATGTTTATGGGGAGAGCAAACTCCTCCTGAGCCCATAGTCCCTGCACCTTTAACAAGTCCCAGACTGCTCCCTAGCTTAGCAGGTTGGCGTCCGTGGTCAATCACCCAGGAAGGTCTTCGAAAATATGTGCCCCGGAATAGATGCTCTTGAGAAAGCCACCGGGAGAGAGAGCGTCTCTTGTCAACTGGTCTAGATCTATCCCCTGAGACAGATCCGCATGGTCTCCGTTCCATTGTCTGAGCATACATAACTGCAGATCTCTCAATTGGAATCGAGCAAAGGGAATGATGTCCATGGAAGCGACCATCAGACCAATTACCTCCATACATTGAGCCACTGATGGCCAAACAGTAGACTGCAGAGAGAGGCAAGAGGAAAGAATATTGGATTTTCTGACCTCTGTCAGAAATATATTCATAGATAGGGAATCTATTATGGTCCCTAAGAAAACTACCCTTGTAGCTGGAACAAGGGAACTTTTCCAGATTCACTTTCCATTTGTAGGAACGTAGAGAGTCAACAAGATCTCTGAATGAGAGTTTGCTTGTTGAAAAGATGGCACCTGAACCAATATGTCGTCCAGGTAGGGTGCCACTGCAATTCCCTGAGACCTGACCACTGCCAAGAGAGCCCCCAGAACCTCTGAAAAAAATTATGGGAGCTGTGGCAAGGCCAAACCAAAGAGCCACAAACTGAAAGTGTTAGTCTAGACAGGCGAATCTCAGGAACTTGTGATGATCCCTGTGAATGGGAACATGAAGAAAAGCGTCCTTCAGGTCTATGGTCGTCATGAACTGACCATCTTGGACCAAAGGAAGAATGGAACAAATGGTTACCATTTTGAAGGACGGTACTCTGAAAAACTTGTTGCCACTTTAGGTCTAGAATAGGTCGAAAAGTTCCCTCTTTCTTGGGAACCACAAACAGATTTGAATAGAAATATGGCCACCAGGAGGAGGCAAAGACAACCCAGCCAAAGGCTTAAATACTCCTCCCCTCATCCCCCCAGTCATTCTGCCGAGGAACAAGGAACAGTAGAAGAAATATCAGGGTGAAAGGTGCCAGAAGAATATAAGGACGCCCCACATAAAATTACGGGTGGGAGCTGTGGACTCTTTCCATCAGAAGAAAAGGAAATTATCAGCTAAGCATAAAATCCTTAGTCGCCTGCAAATAATATTTCAATGCACGAACCACACCCAGGTTGTGCAACAAACGCTCCTTATGAGAAGAAGGATTAGGACACAAAGAAGAAACAACAATCTCTTGATTAATATTCTTATCAGAAACAACCTTGGGAAGAAAACCCAAGGCAGTACACAGAACTACCTTATCAGAGTGAAAAAAAGGAAAAGGCGATTCATACTGTAAGGCTGAAAGCTCCGAAACTCTTCGAGCCGAAGAAATAGCCACCAGAAACAAAACCTTCCAAGATAACATCTTAATATCCAAAGAATGCTAAGGTTCAAATGGAGCCTTTTGAAGGACTCGAAGAACCAAATTAAGACTCCAAGGTGGAGTAGCAGACAAACACAGGCCGAACTCTAACCAAGGCCTGAGAAAACAAATGAACATCTGGCACATCCGCCAGGCGCTTGTGCAATAAAATAGATAAAGCAGAAATTTGACCCTTCAGGGTACTAGCAGATAAACCTCTCTCCAAACCCTCCTGGAGAAAAGACAAAATCCTAGAATTCCTAACTCTACTCCACGAGTAGCCTTTGGATTCACACCAATACAAATATTTATGCCAATTCTTATAATAAATCTTCCTAGTCACAGGCTGACGAGCCTGAATCATAGTCTAAAATGACGGAATGACCACGCTTAGAAAGAATCAAGCATTCAATCTCTAAGCAGTCCGCTTCAGAGAAACGAGATTTGGATGAAGGAAGGGACCCTGCAGAAGCAGGTCCTTCCTTAATGGAAGACGCCAAGGTGGAAGGGAAGACATCTCCACCAGATCTGCAAACTAGATTCTGTGAGGCCACGCCGGGGGAATGAGAATCACTGATGCCCTCTCTTGTTTGACCCAAGCAATGACCTGAGGAAGAAGAGCAAACGGAGGGAACACGTATGCCAGATTGAAATTCCAAGGAACTGCCAGAGCATCTATCAGAACAGCCTCAGGATCCTTTGACCTCGACCCGTACCATGGAATTCTGATGAGATGCCATGAGATCCAACTCCGGCTGCCCCCAACTGAGAATCAAGCTGGAAAATAACTCTGGATGAAGTTCCCACTGCTCAGAAAATCCGCTTCCCAATTGTCCACCTCTGGAATGTGGATAGCAGACAAACAGTTGTGAATCTCTGCCCACTGAATAATCTTGGCTACCTCTGTCATGGCCAAGGAACTCTGAGTTCCTCCCTGATGATTGATGTTAGCCCCTGACGTTATGTTGTCTGACTGAAACCTGATAAACTGGGTTGAAGCTAGCTGAGGCCAGGCTAGAAGAGCATGGAAAATTGCTCTCAGTTCCAAAACATTTATTGGAAGAACCGACTCCTCCCGAGTCCATAGACCGTGAGCATTTAATGAAACCCCAGACAGCACCACAGCCCAGCAAACTGGCATCCGTGGTTAAAATCAGGGAGGTCTGCGAAAGCAAGTTCCCTGAGAGAGAAGATCCCAAGACAACCACCATGGAAGAGAATCTCTGGACATCTGATCTAGAACAATCTTTGGAGATAGATCCGCATAATCCCTGTTCCACTGCCTGAGCAAGCATAACGGCAGAGGTCTAAGATGGAACCGAGCAAACAAAATGATCTCCATGACTGAAACCATCAGACCAATAACCTCCATGCACTGAGCCACTGACGGCCGAGGAAGGGAATGAAGAGCAAGACACGTATTGAAAATCTTTGACTTTCTTGCTTCTGTCAGAAAAATTTTAATCTCTAGAGAATCTATAATGGTGCCCAAAAATCTCTCTTGTAGCCGGAATTAAGGAACTTTTTCCTAAATTCACCTTCCAACCGTGGGAGCGCAGAAAAGACAACAACAACAACTCCGTGTGGGAGTTTGCTAGTTGAAAAGATGGAGCCTGAACTAGAATGTTGTCCAGAGAAGGAGCCAGTGCAACCCCCTTCAATCGAAGCACCAACAACAATGCTCCCAAGACCTTTGAAAAAATTCTGGGAGCTGTTGCCAGACCAAAAGGAAGAGTTACAAACTGAAAATGTCTAGAAATGCAAATCTTAGGAACCTGCGATGATCCCTGTGAATGGGAATATGCAGATACGCATCCTTTAGATCCACTGTGGTCATGAACGGACCTTCCTGAACCAAAGGAAAAATGGAACGAATAGTTTCCATCTTGAAAGACGGAACCCTGAGAAACTTGTCTACACTCGAGATCTAAAATAGGTCAGAAAGTTCCCTCCTTTTGGGAAAGACAAAGAGATTGGAATAAAAACCCAGACCCTGTTCCTGAACCGGAACAGGAACTATCACTCCCATGTCGGAAAGATCCTGAACACAACGTAAGAACGCCTCTCCTTTTATCTGGTTTACAGATAACCTGGAGAGAAGAAACCTGCCTCTGGGAGGAAAATTCTTGTACTCCAGTTTGTAAACTTGGGACACGATATCTACCACCCAGGGATCCTGAACATCTCAAACCCAAGCTTGAGCGAAGAAAGAGAGTCTGCCCCCCACAAGATCCATTCCCAGATGGGGGGCAGACCTTTTATGCTGATTTTGAGTCCGCAACAGGCTTCCTCGACTGCTTCCCCTTATTCCAAGACTGATTTGACTTCCAAGATGGCTTGGACTGTTTCTGCTTGAAGGAAGACGAGGAAGATTTACCAGAGAAGTTACGAAAGGAACGAAAATTACTCTGCTGACCCTTCTATTTCTTTTATCCTGGAGGAAGAGAATGCCCCTTCCCTCCCGTAATATCAGAAATAATCTCAACCAAACCTGGCCCAAACAAGGTCTTACCCTTGTAAGGAATAGACAAAAGCTTAGACTTGGAGGACACATCCGCAGACCAGGATTTTAACCATAAAGCTCTGCAAGCTAAAATAGCAAAACCAGAAATTTTAGCTCCCAACTTGATGACCTGTAGAGAAGCATCTGCAATAAAGGAATTAGCCAGCTACAAATCCTTGATTCGATCTTGAATTTCTTCAAGAGGAGTATCTTGCTGAATAGAATCAGACAATGCATCAAACCAATATGCCGCTGCACTTGTAACCGTAGCAATAGATGCAGCCGGTTGCCATTGATACCCCTGGTGAACATAAATCTTTTTAAGCAAAGCTTCCAACTTCTTATCCATAGGATCTTTAAAGGAACATCTGTCCTCAATAGGAATAGTGGTCCTCTTGGTCAGAGTGGAAACTGCTCCCTCCACTTTAGGAACCATCTGCCAAGATTCCTTAATAGAATCAGCAACAGGAAACATCTTCCTAAAAATTGGAGAGGGGAAAAAGTAATACCAAGCTTCTCCCATTCTCGTACAATAATATCTGAAACACGATCTGGTATAGGAAAAACTTCCACAGAGGAAAGGACATCAAAAAACGTATTAAGTTTACTAGATTTCTTAGGAATAACCATGGCTGATTCCTCAGAGTCATCCAAGGTAGCCAAAACTTCCTTGAGTAACAAACTGAGGTGTTCTAGCTTAAACCTAAAAGGAAACAACCTCAGGTTCAGAAGAAGGATTTACACCATCAGAATCCGAGATCTCACCCTCAGATGCTACTGAACTATCTTCCTCCTCAGACTTATGAGAAGAAACACTAGACAGAATTGCAACAGAATCAGAAAGCTTATACTTCCTTTTGCACTTCCCCTGCAACATAGGAAAAGCAGACAAAGCCTCAGATACTGTTGACGATATATGGGTAGCCATATCCTGCATGGAAAAACTAATCTGAGATGAAACACAGGGTAATGCAGAAGATTGGGACGTATGAGAAGAAAGCTGCGGATTAGCCTGAACAGGAGACTCCTGAACAACATCCGCCCTAGACAATGAAGACTCAGAATCAAAAAGTCTATCCTTGTAATGTAATGTTCTCTCAATACAATAGGAACAAAAAGGGATAGGAGGCTCAACATTAGTATTTAAACAGAGAACACGCAACAGCTTGCAGGGCCTCTTGGTCCATCTTATTCCAAAGGAAAAAAGCTTAATCAATAAAAAATTCTAAGTTCAAATCAGAATTTTAATGAAACAAAAAAAAAAGTTACTGTCCCTTTAAATTTTAAACGGACTTTTTTTTTTTAACTAGAAAATCCTTAAATAATCTGCACAATAAATCTTGCAGCAACAATTTTTCACAAAATGAATGCAAAAAGAGACACAAACGTTATAGTCCCTGAAATTCTGACAGAAACTTAATTATAAACAGAGCAGCAGCCCCACAAAAAAACAACAGGCAACCTCCACACCTCAGCAAGCTCTGCTGAGGTGCCTACCTGACCTCCTTGCTACAGGAAACAAAGTCAGAAAATGATCCGGACCCCCATACAGCCGCACAGGAGAGAACCCTTAACCACCTCTGAGGAGCTATGCAACAGAGCTGCAACATCCAGGAACAGGAAACAGCTAAAGGGCACCAAAAATGTCCTTGCTATCTCAGATAAGCCCGTCTATTGTGGGCGTGGCCTAACAAACCTCCCGGTAGCCATTAATACACAAACAAAAAACATGTACACCAAAGTGAACACATAATAAACTGAGCCTCCAAACATCCCCAGTGTCTGCAAAACTGCCATACAATAAACCGTTAAACTAGAAGGCTGATTGTATATTTAGACAGAATTAACTGTCAAAGTGCCAAATTCTCCGATATCAAAACAGGGAAAGAAATAGGCACTTACCTCAAAAATCTGTCTGGCATCAGGACAGCTCACTTGGTATGAGAGGGGCTTCCTGCCTCAAATGGACCTGTGGAAAAACATAATTTATGTAAGAACTTACCTGATAAATTCATTTCTTTCATATTAGCAAGAGTCCATGAGCTAGTGACGTATGGGATATACATTCCTACCAGGAGGGGCAAAGTTTCCCAAACCTTAAAATGCATATAAATACACCCCTCACCACACCCACAATTCAGTTTAACGAATAGCCAAGAAGTGGGGTGATAAGAAAAAAGTGCGAAAGCATATAAAATAAGGAATTGGAATAATTGTGCTTTATACAAAAAAATCATAACCACCACAAAAAAGGGTGGGCCTCATGGACTCTTGCTAATATGAAAGAAATGAATTTATCAGGTAAGTTCTTACATAAATTATGTTTTCTTTCATGTAATTAGCAAGAGTCCATGAGCTAGTGACGTATGGGATAGCAAATACCCAAGATGTGGAACTTCCACGCAAGAGTCACTAGAGAGGGAGGGATAAAATAAAGACAGCCAATTCCGCTGAAAAATTAATCCACTACCCAAATCAAAAAAAGTTTCAATTTTTATAATGAAAAAAACTGAAATTATAAGCAGAAGAATCAAACTGAAACAGCTGCCTGAAGTACCATTCTACCAAAACTGCTTCTAAAGAAGAGAAAACATCAAAATGGTAGAACATAGTAAAAGTATGCAAATCTGATCAACAGAAGCTTCATTCTTTAAAAAGCCCAGGAAGTAGAAACTTACCTAGTAGAATGAGCCGTAATCCTCCGAGGCGGGAATCCACCCGACTCCAAATAAGCATGATGAATCAAAAGTCTAAGCAAGATGCCAAATAAATGGCAGAAGCTTTTTGACCTTCCTAAAACCAGAAAAGATAAAAAATAGACTAGAAGTCTATCTGAAATCTGAATAGCTTCAACATAGAAAGTAAGAATCTCACCAAAGAAGTCTTAGGAAAAGAATAATTCCTCCCTAATGTTTGTTAGAATTTACAACTTTAGGTAAGAATTACAATGAGGACAGCAAAAACCACCTTTTCCTGATGAAAAAAATCAGAAAAAAGAGAAACAGATAATTCAAAAGCTGTTCTAGCTGAAGAGATGTCCAAAAAGAACAATACTTTCCATGAAAGTAATTAATGTCCAGAGCAAGCATATGCTCAAATAGAAGAGCCTGAAAAACCTTCAGAACCCAAATAAGACTCCAAGGAGGAGAAATTGGCTTAATGACAGGTTTGATACGAATCAAAATCTGAAAAAAATGATGAATATCAGGAAGTAACACTGCCTTATCCTGATGAAAAATCAGAAAAAGATATTCACAAAAAAGAGCAGATAACTCAAAAATTCTTCTAGCAGAAGAAATAACCAAAAGGAACAATACTTTTCCAAGAAAGTAATTTAATGTTCAGAAAATGCATAGTTTCAAAACGGAGGAGCCTGTAAAGCCCTCAGCACCAAATTGGGACTCCAAAGAGGAGAGATTGAATTAATGACAGGCTTGATACGGACCAAAGCCTGAACAAAACAATAAATATCAGGATGATTAGCAATCTTTCTGTGAAAAAAGAACAGGAGGAGTAGAGATTTGTCCTAACAAGAACTACAGACAAAACCATATCCAAACCAACCTGAAAAAAATAATAAAATTCTATGAATTTTAAAAGAATGCCAAGAAAAGTAGGTCTTCCAGACTTAATAATAAATCTTTCTAGAGACAGATTTATGATCCTGAAACCAAGCGTTCAATCTCCATCCCTTCAAATTTAATGATTTGAGATCCTGATGGAAAAAATGGGCCTTGAGAAAGAAGGTCTGGTTTAAATGGAAGTGTTCAAGGTTGGCAACTGGCCATCCGAATGAAATCCGCATACCAAAACCTGAGAGGCCATGCTGGAGCCACCAGCAGAACAAACAAATACTCCATAAGAATTTTGGAAAATCACTTTGGAAGAAGAACTAGAGGCGGAAAGAAATAGGCAAAAAAGATAATTTCCAAAGAAATGTCAATGCATACATTACTTCCGCCTGAGGATCCCCGGACCTGAATAGGCCCCTGGGAAGTTCTTTATTCAGATGAGATGCCATCAGATCTATTTCTAGAAATGCTCACATCTGAAAAAATGAAAAACATATCTGGGTATGAGAGACCATTCTCCCGGATGTAAAGCTTGATTAACAGAGATAATCCGCTTCCCAAATATCTATACCTGGGGAAAAAACCCACAGAATTTAGATAGGAGCTGGATTTAGCCTAAGCTAATATCCGAGACACTTCTGTCACAGCCTAAGGACTGATAGTCCTACCCTGATGATTGACATACACCACAGTAGTGATATTGTCTGAAAAACAATAAACGTCTCTTCCTCAAAAAGAAAACTAACTGAAAAACTCTGAGAAAACACGGAGTTCTAAAATATCAAATGGTAATCTCGCCTCCTGAGATTTCCAAACCCCTTGTGCTGACAGAGATCCTCAGACAGCCTCCCAACCAAAAAGACTCACATCTGTAGAGATCATGGTCCAGGTTGAAAGAAACGAAGAGACCTGTAGAACTAAATGATGGTGATCTTAACCACCAAATCAAGAGAGATAAATATTAGGATTTGAAGATTTAAAAAGCGAAATCCTAGAATCCCTGCACCATAATTCAGCATAAAAGACTGGAAAGGTTCTTTCTAATGAAAATGAGCAAAGGGAATTGAATCCAATGCTGTGGCCATAAGACCAAAAACTTCTATGCATATATAGCAACTGAAGGAAATAATAGAGACTAAAGGTACCGACAGACGGAACCCAATAAAATTGTCCCTTGTCTGATAGAGACAAAGACAGTGACACAAACTATCTGGAAACCCCAAAAAAGGTGACCCTTGTGAGAGGAATCAAGAGCTTTTGAAAAAAAGATCCTCTAACTATGTCCTGAAGAACAAAGTGAATCATATGAGATTCCGCATCCTCAGAAAATAATCTGAATGAATACAGAAAAAATATGCATTTATTGTATCTAAAGAAAACAAATAATGCTATCACTGACCAAAAAAAGGCAGAATAGTTTGAATAAAAACTCCAAAACCCAGTTCCTAAAAATGGAACTGGAAGAAATACCCCAGAAGATTCCAGGTCTGAGCAGCGCTTGAACCCCACGGGTGACCAGCCATGCTTCAACAGTACCCAAAATAAATAGGACCGAAACACACTTAAAGAAAGTGTTAGCCTTACTGGAATAAAATCAAAGAAATTTGGATCTGAATAGAACCAAATAAATTTCAAAAAAGTCTTAACCTGCCCCTTGCCAGCCAAGCTGGAATACGGCACATACATAGCAATTTAAGGGAGCTGATTTCGAACGGAAAAAATTTCCAATTAAAAACATGTTACTTGGGAAAGAATTCAGGAATTCATTCCATAATAAGAACAACCAAACTAGTATAAGCTTAAAATTTTAGTCTTAGAACTCAATCTTGAAGCCCAGAATAACAGTTAAGAATTGAATCCAATTATAAAACAAATAATTGATTATCTTAGAACAAAAGAAATATGGATTTTTAGAAATCACAAAATTCTTCTAGCTCAAACAGCTAAAGACATAGATTAAACCTCATTTGCGAAAATATTCAATAAAATTAAGACACAAATTAAATTATTAGCATGATAGTCCAGTTAAAAGACCAGACAATACAGTGGACTTGCATAATCAATAAATGCAAAACAACAAGACAAATGCAACAGCACCTAGTCTAGTAAATTTTGTCCCTTTAACAATGCTAAAATAAATCATAATCTGATACTTGAACTTAAAGTAAACAGAAAAAATGAAGCAATTGCAACATCCAAATAAATCATAGGTCCCAAAAAAGTACCTGAAACTAAATAATTTTCCATAAATAAGATACAACCATCTAAAGGAAAATAAATACTATTTTGCTATAGAAACAATAGCATAATTAGTAGGAGTAGAGATAGCCCCAATAAATTGGAGAACCCTCCAAATTGAATTAAACTGCCGGCAAAGAGTATAGTTTAAAACCTTAGAAGAAGGAATAAAAGAAAATTTTCAGCCTATTCCATTCCCTAGTATAAGGAATTGGAAAAAAACCTCTGAAAACACAGAAGAATAAATAAGCAGAAATAGTGTTAGCTAGTCTTGAAAAAGAACTAGTTACCTTAATGTAAAATAATCAAAGAACAAATGTACTTTAATAAAAAAATAGATTTGTTAGTGTCAATATCTGATGAAGAAAATTCTGAATGAGAAAAAACATCATCAGAGAAGGATAAATCAGTATGTTGTTGGTCATTTGAAACTTCAATAATTAAAAAAGAAGTTGAAAAAGACCTAAAATTTTTATTAGAAAGGCACAAAGTCAGACAAAGCCTTTAAAATAGAATCAGAAAAATATTTCTTAAAAATCTTCTAAATATTTCTTGTACATAAGATGTAAAAAGAATGGCAATATATAAAGCATAAATACTAATGGATTCTGCATGTAAACGTTTATCATGATAACCTATTACAAATCATAGCTAAAGATAAACATTCATAACATTTAAAATAAATGAACTTAGCTTTGGTAGGACTGAACTCAGTCAAGCGTTTTTCCCAAAAGTAGCTTCTGATCCAGGGTCAATCTGAGATATCTTGCAATATGTAATAGAAAAAACAACATATAAAGCAAAATCTATCAAATTCCTTAAATGACAGTTTCAGGAATGGGAAAAAATGCCAATGAACAAGCTTCTAGCAACCAGAAGCAAATAAACAATGAGACTTAAATAATGTGGAGACAATAATGACGCCCATATTTTTTAGCGCCAAAAAAAAAGACGCCCACATTATTAGGCGCCTAAATGCTTTTGGCGCCAAGAATGACGCCACATCCGGCGACGCCGACATTTTTGGCGCAAAACGTCAAAAAAATGACGCAATCACAAACAACTTCCGGCGACAAGTACGACGCCGGGAAATGACAAAGAATTTTTTTTTGCGCCAAGAATGACGCAATAAAAAGAAGCATTTTCAGCCCCCGCGAGCCTAACAGCCCACAGGAAAAAGTCAAATTTAAGGTAATAAAATTTTTTATTATTCAAATGCATTATCCCAAATAATGAAACTGACTGTCTGAAATAAGGAATATTGAACATCCTGAATCAGGGCAAATAAATGTTTAAACACATATATTTAGAACTTTATATAAAAGTGCCCAACCATAGCTTAGAGTGTCACAGAAAATAAGACTTACTTACCCCAGGACACTCATCTACATGTAGTAGAAAGCCAAACCAGTACTGAAACGAGAATCAGTAGAGGTAATGGTATATATAAGAGTATATCGTCGATCTGAAAAGGGAGGTAAGAGATGAATCTCTACGACCGATAACAGAGAACCTATGAAATAGACCCCGTAGAAGGAGATCATTGAATTTAAATAGGCAATACTCTCTTCACATCCCTCTGACATTCACTGCACTCTGAGAGGAAAACCGGGCTCCAGCCTGCTGCGAAGCGCATATCAACGAAGAATCTAGCACAAACTTACTTCACCACCTCCATGGGAGGCAAAGTTTGTAAAACTGAATTGTGGGTGTGGTGAGGGGTGTATTTATAGGCATTTTAAGGTTTGGGAAACTTTGCCCCTCCTGGTAGGAATGTATATCCCATACATCACTAGCTCATGGACTCTTGCTAATTACATGAAAGAAAAAGAAAAGGCTGAGTAAACTTACTCAAACATTCAACCAAGGGCAGCATGAAATTACTTGGAAGGCCCAGTGGGGATTATACCCCACAAGTTACCAAATGTTTAAAAGCCACCACTTGCTCTACTGAAGAGACTGACATGGACTTCGGCTAAACCCCAAAGAAAACCAGAGCAAACTTGCTCTGATTCAAAAAAACTCTTGATTGAAGAATCAGACACCTATCTTTACCCCTCCTTGCAACTGATACAAGCAAAGAGAATGAATGGGTATTGTGGGTAGGGGGAGTGGTATTTAACAGCTTTTGCTGCGGTGCTCTTTGCCTCCTCATGCTGGTCAGGAGTGATATTCCCAACAGTAATGAAGATGATCCGTGGACTCACCGTGTCATTAGAAAGAAAAAATCCTGCTTCGTCCAAAGCCGAGGAAAAAGCCCAATGATACTGACTCACAGTTAGTCCAGAAGCCAAACTAGAGACCGCAAACGGACTCGACTGAGCCAACAGTCCTCCAGGAGACACCGTCGCCCAACAAACGGTCCCCCGCCGCTCATCTCCACAAATGAAGACACCAGACGAAACCCCCAAGGCAAAGGAGAACCAAGGAAACCAAAAGGTCCCCAAATACAAAAAAGAACACCTCCACGAGTGAGCCCAGCTCAGAGACCCAAAGGGGCCCAAGCAGGGAAAGGAGGCCACGCCTATACCAAAACCCCCCCCACCAAAAAAAAAACCGGGATCAGACCAGACAGAGACAGAACAGACGTCTCTATAACATCCTGCAAGCATGGAATGCAACTGAAGAGGCAAAGTCCTCCCAGTGTCTGACCATTGAATACCAAAGCATTCGACCACGAAAAAGTGTCTAATACACACAGGTGAAAAACCCCAAGTTTCAGAACAGAGTCCATAACAGGACGACACAGAGGGTACTTGCGAGAAGAAGCAGTCAAGCAAGAAACAGATCGCAAAGACAACCCCCAGACAGAGGGCACGTTCCAGACAACCTTAGTCGCCAGACCTACACACAGGTCCCTAAAAAGGGGAACACAAAACCTCAATTGAGGCCCCCCCCGAGGAGAGTATACCCTCAGAACCAGAAGGAAGAATAAACCCTCTTCTAATCAATGGAGCAAGTTGAAAGGAAAATCTATACCATAGCAGACTAAGCTAACAGGATAGACAACAAAGCTCACACATCCAGAGGAGACTGCGACCCGAACGCAGTTCCTTAGACCTCTCGGCCATCCTGACCTGCAGACCCACACCTAGCTGGACCAACCCAGCCTCAGGGATCCAAAACAGGGTAACAAAATAATCCCAAAACAGGTACAGAACGAGCAGAAGGATAACAGCCATCCCCACAGAGTACAAGTACAACCCGACTCTGAAAACAGACAACAAGGCTATAGACCTAAGGATCTATCAAATAAAGGCCAAACAGGTCTGCTTGGAGCCAGCAAGACCCCAGGGGGAACCAATCCCACCTTTACACCTCCCATCCAGGAGAAGCCCCAAGCAAGGACTATCTCCATAGGGAGGAGAATATCCCTAAGGAAAGGGATGATGCCGGAAGGGCAACAACTATACTCAAGGCCCGAAGTCACCAGCTAATGGGAAGAGAAATTCCCAACACAGATGTCCTAGAAAAGGACCCCCCTACAAGTAGCTTGCAAAGCAGAGGCACAGCCAACCCATTTGCCTGAAGAGCAGGGAATCCACGGGAACACTGGCAAGCTGACCAGGGGAATGCAACCCTAAGGCGTACCAGAAATTTGACATCCAACGCCAGCAGCTGGGTATGAACCAACCACCCTTGAGGCTCAAGCCACACGGCTAACCACCAGATGACATGGGCTACTATGTGGCAATTTTTTTTTAAAATACTCTGAAAACCTGGCCAACTATGACCAGGTTAGGTAGATGGAGCAAGGACATAGCCCAAGTTCCCACTACCGTGGAACACCCCGACCAGCCCTGAGATCCAAGATTCCAAAACCACCCAAGACTGGGTCAGGAAAAAGACCAAGCAAAGCTTCAGCAACTGGAAGTCTCAGGGAGAAAAACAGATCCAGGCACCTAATAGTTCAGGCAAACCTTACCCTAGAACTAAACACCCCAACTGGCCAAAAAGCTAGACACAAGGGTATGGATGCATATCCAGAGAATCCGGATAGCGATAAGAACTCGAAAGCCCCGACCAAAGAAGGAACCACCCCTAGCTAAAGTCCAACGCTCAAAGGAGTAAGGCTAGAAGTCTATGAAGATACTTCTCAGAGCCTCAGGACAACCAAGGGATACCTCAAGTTAAAAAAAATCCTACTAGCAGGACTAGTCTCCCTATCACCTCCGCACAAGCAGAGGACACAAGGAATAGAAAGGCACTAAGCCTATCCAGCTCCGGAAAACCCCAAGCTAAACAAAGTCCCCGCAGGGAAAAACCATCACCCGGAAACACAGATCCCTAAAAGAAGATCCACTCACCCGGAAACAATGGAAGAAGACCCAAAGGTCTCTTATAACTCAGACAGTACACGTCAAAGAGTAAGAGCTGCATCTAGATACACTATAAACAGCTTACGAGTACGCCTGCAAGGTGTCAAGAGCTGCAACTGGTTTCAAACGGCAAACCTTCCGCATGCTAGACAGCTATCCTGTACAAGCTGTTGGATCAAGCCCAAAAGGACAAATCCAGAGGCCTAAAAATTAAGACCAAACCGCTCAAATGTGGCAAGGGGCATTAAGCCCTCCAACCCTCTACCTCTTGGGGGAGGAGAACTCTAAGTTCTGATGAAATCAGATGTCAGATAGAGTGACGCAGCGGAAAACTCCCTGCCCGGTCATCTATGACTGAAGGCTATAAGGACTGAAACAATCCTTCCCATCTCACAGACCCACAGGTCCTCTCGAATGCTTAGTTGAACATGAAAAACAATAACCTGAGCACTCGGCGCTGTTACCGTACCAGCGGAGCAGAACAGCGCCACGTGTCTGAACAGCCGCAAGACCAAACAAACCGGACAGGACCAGCCTGCACCTCGGGTCCCAACCGGCAAGCTGCATACATTCTCCCTCATAGGGGAAAAAAGAGAAAACAGACATTTTTAACATAGGACTAACATGTCCAAAATAACTTCCGAAGAAGTAATAAATAGAAGGTTCCCAAAGGAAACAAAAACAAATAAGACACCCCATCGTATATAAATAAAATATAAGGCAACCCGGAGGTTAACGTCCAAAAAAGACACAGGCCTACCCACAGGACCAGTCTTTCAAAACTGGGAAAGATCTCAAACAAATGACAATCAGGAGATTACTTCATCCCCACATGTCTAATGAGGTGCACCATTCGAATTAGCAGACTGAAAATCCCCTATCTGGTAAAGATAGGGTCATTCAATACCTGAAAAACATGTCTGAGCAATACGCGAAGGTGAGCAATCCTGTAATGAAAGGCACAACACTCAGGGACAGTTACAACCGCGGGGAACTATAGAGGACCTCCCGGAGGCAGAAGGCCTGGGACAATAGGGCACGAGCACATTCTCAAACAAAAGTCTGGACTCTGCAAATGAACAATTGCCAACATTATGTGGAAGCGAAAACATGCTGCAAACTCCTGGGGGGAAAACACCACCCTGCATGGAGGAATCAGAAACTGGGTCACCCGCATGTGTAGAAGTATGAATTGGTAGGGAACTCGCGTGCTGATAAATTTCTTTCTTTCCGGATATGAAGAGTCATCATCAATTACTAGTGGGAATATCACTCCTGGCCAGCAGGAGGAGGCAAAGAGCACCACAGCAAAGCTGTTAAGTATCACTTCCCTTCCCACAACCTCCAGTCATTCGGCCGAAAGAAAATGGAAAAAAGGAATAACACAAAGGTGTAGAGGTACCTGAGGTTTAGTAAAAAAAGAACGGTCTTAAATTTAAGGGCGGGGTCGTGGACTCTCCATATTCGGAAAGAAAGAAATTTTTCAGATAAGCATACATTTTGTTTTCTTTCCTAAGATATGGAGGGTTCACAACATCATCAATTACTAATGGGAAGCAATACCCAAACTAGAGGACACAGATGATTAGGGAGGGATAACAAGACAGGCAGATCTAAACAGAAGGCACCACTGCTTGAAGAACCTTTCTCCCAAAAGAAGCCTTAGCCGAGGCAAAAGTATCAAATTTGTAAAAAGTAGAAAAAGTATGCAGAAAGTACCAAGTTGCAGCCTTTCAAATCTGTTCCACAGAAGCTTCATTTTTGAAAGCCTAAGAAGGAGACAACCCTAGTGGAATGAGCGGTTTTGCTTATAAGACTGCTGGACAGCAGCCTCCTGAGAGAATAACGGATCACACTTCTCAACCAGAGAGAAAGAGAAGTAGCAGTAGCTTTCTGACCCCAACGCTTTCCAGAGAAACAAACAGGGCAGAGGACTGACGAAAATCCTTAGTCGCCTGCAGGTAAAATTTTAGAGCACGCACAGCATCCAGGTTGTGCAACAAACATTCTTTATGAGAAGGATTAGGACATAGAGAAGGAACAACAATTTCCCGATTAATATTTCTATCCGAAATCATGCTCGGAAGAAACCCCAACTTAGTACGAAGAACCGCCTTATCAGCATGAAAGATAAGATAAGGCGAATCACACTGCAAAGCTGAGAGTTCTGAGACTCTCCTAGCAGAAGTAGCAGCAATAACAAAACCTTCCAAGATAACAATATCTATGGAATGCAATAGCTCAAACAGAGCCTGCTACAATACTCTAAGAACAAAGTTAAGACTCCAAGGAGGAGCAACAGACAAACACAGGCCTGATTCTGACCATGGCCTGACAAAAGGATTGAACATCTGGAACATCCGCCAGACGCTCGTGTACAAAATAGATAAAGTAGAAATCTGACCCTTCAGAGAACTGACTGACAATCCCTTCCCCATACCTTCCTGGAGATAAGACAAAATCCTAGGAATCCTAACCCTACTCCAAGAGTAGCCCTTGGATTCACACCAATAAAAGGTATTTGCCCAATACCTTATGGTAAATCTTTCTAGTAAAAGGCTTGCGACTCAGAAAAACCACGCTTAGATATAACTAAGCGTTCAATCTCCAAGCAGTCGGCTTCAGAGAAACAAGAATTGGATGAAGGAATGGACCCTGAGTTAGAAGGTCCTTCCTCAGAGGAAACCTCCAAGGTGGAAGAGATGACATCTTCACTATGTCTGCATACCAGATCCTGCAAGGCCATGCAGGAGCTATCAGAATTACCAATGTTCTTTCCTGTTTGATACAAGCAATGACTTGTGGAAGGAGAGCAAATGGAGGAAACATATGCTGGAAATCCCAAGGAACCGCCAGAGCATCTATCAGGGCAGCCTGCGGATCTCTTGACCTTGAACCGTAACTTTGGAAGTTTGGCGTTCTGCCGAGACGCCATCAGATCCAACTCCAGCATCGCCCATTTGAGGGTTAACCTGAAGAACACCTCCGGATGGAGAGTTCACTCCCCGGAATGAAATATCTGTCTGCTCAGGAAATCCGCTTCCCAATCTTCCACTCCTGGAATGTGGAAAGCAGATAGACAGCAATTGTAAGCTTCCGCCCACTGAACAATCCGAGCCACCTCCTTCATGGCTAAGGAACTCAGAGTTCCTCCCTGGTGGTTGATGTAAGCCACTGAGGTGATATTGTCCGACTGGAACCTGATAAACCGGGCTAAGAACAACTGAGGTCAAGACAGAGCATTGTAAATGGCTCTCAACTCCAAGATGTTTATGGGGAGAGCAGACTCCTCCCGAGTCCATAATCCTTGCGCCTCTAATGAGTCCCAGACTGCTCCCCAGCCCAGCAGGCTGGCATCTGTGGTCACAATCACCCAGGAAGGTCTCTGGAAGCATGTAACAGTAAAAATAGACAGAAGAAGAGCCAAAAAAGGCAACTGGATACACAAATATGATAAAAAATTGCACAATTTTATTGATCTATCAAAGAAAGTAAAATCAAATCAAGAAAATAAAATACCACCGGTGGAGTACAATGTTTAAAATCCAATTCGTTTTTAAAATCTATAAACAATATTTATCATATCATATAACAGTTATAAATGCACCTGATGAAACGGTTGTTATACCAAGAAACGCGTAGTGAATTGGGTTCCAATAAAATACCCACTTTTATTTTACTCCTTGACAACACGAAGTTTTTATTCTGAAGCTTTTATTCAGTTTATATTCAGTAATTAGATATTTGGAGATTCGTCTAAGTGGTAACAGGCATACAGCTTACAAAAGAAATCTTAGGTTCTTTATAAGTGAACGGGAACCTAGAAGCAGTGTGTCGTTATATATCCTGAGAGGATAGCTCGCTGGGTAGCTACTAATGATCCAGGTTGCACCTGTGGCACTTCTCAAGTGCTTCACATCTAGTAAGTGATATTTCGACATACACAGGGGCTTTTGGTTCTGACGTTATCACACTATTGTGGCCCCCCTGTCTTTTCTTTATCTTCTACAGAATTCCGTTGGTTGCCCGTCGTCACATACCCTGAGAGGATAGCCCGCTGTGTAGCTATTAATGATCCAGCCCGCACCTGTGGCACTTCTCAAGTGCTCTACATCTAGTAAGTAACATCTTGGCATACATAGGGGCAGTGGTACCTGACGTATTCACACTATTGTGGCGCCTCCTTTCTTCTCTTCATTTTCTACACAAACTGAGAGTGTTTGTCCAGAAATGCGAATCTCAGGAACTTGTGATGATCCCTGTGAATGGGAACATGAAGATACGCATCCTTCAGGTCTATGGTCGCCATGAACTGACCCTCTTGGACTAATGGAAGAATGGAACAAATTGTTTCCATTTGAAGGATGGTACTCTGAGAAACTTGTTTAGACACTTCAGGTCTATAATAAGTCGGAAAGTTTCCTCTTTTTTTGGGAACAGATTTAAATAGAAACCAAGCCCTGATCCTTCTCTGGAACTATCACTCCCAGGGAAGAAGATCCTGAACACATTTTAAGAACGCCTCTCTTTATCTGGTCTGCAGATAATATTGAGAGGTGGAACCTGCCACTGGCAGGAAAGGTCTTGAATTCTATTCTGTAACCCTGAGATACTATATCAACAGCCCAGGGGTCTGGGACATCTTGTATCCATGCTTGATAAAATAGAGAAATTCCGTGTCTAGTGGTAGAAAAGACCCTTTTCCACCCATCTATCAGAAGTATTTCTGCCAGACCAGGACCAAACAAGGTCTTACCCTTGTAAGGAAGTGTCAGAAGCTTGAACTTGGAGGAAAAACAGAATTTATGTTTACCTGATAAATTACTTTCTCCAACGGTGTGTCCGGTCCACGGCGTCATCCTTACTTGTGGGATATTCTCTTCCCCAACAGGAAATGGCAAAGAGCCCAGCAAAGCTGGTCACATGATCCCTCCTAGGCTCCGCCTTCCCCAGTCATTCGACCGACGAAAAGGAGGAATATTTGCATAGGAGAAATCATATGATACCGTGGTGACTGTAGTTAAAGAAAATAAATCATCAGACCTGATTAAAAAACCAGGGCGGGCCGTGGACCGGACACACCGTTGGAGAAAGTAATTTATCAGGTAAACATAAATTCTGTTTTCTCCAACATAGGTGTGTCCGGTCCACGGCGTCATCCTTACTTGTGGGAACCAATACCAAAGCTTTAGGACACGGATGATGGGAGGGAGCAAATCAGGTCACCTAGATGGAAGGCACCACGGTTTGCAAAACCTTTCTCGCAAAAATAGCCTCAGAAGAAGCAAAAGTATCAAATTTGTAAAATTTGGTAAAAGTGTGCAGTGAAGACCAAGTCGCTGCCTTACATATCTGATCAACAGAAGCCTCGTTCTTAAAGGCCCATGTGGAAGCCACGGCCCTAGTGGAATGAGCTGTGATTCTTTCAGGAGGCTGCCGTCCGGCAGTCTCATAAGCCAATCTGATGATGCTTTTAAGCCAAAAAGATAGAGAGGTAGAAGTTGCTTTTTGACCTCTCCTTTTACCAGAATAAACAACAAACAAGGAAGATGTTTGTCTGAAATCCTTTGTAGCATCTAAATAGAATTTTAGAGCACGGACAACGTCCAAATTGTGTAACACAAAGAAGGTACAATTATCTCCTGGTTAAAATTTTTGTTGGAAACAACCTTCGGAAGAAAACCAGGCTCAGTACGTAAAAACCACCTTATCTGCATGGACCAGATAGGGCGGAGAACACTGCAGAGCAGATAACTCAGAAACTCTTCTAGCGGAAGAAATTGCAACCTAAAACAAAACTTTCCAAGATAATAACCTAATATCTATGGAATGTAAGGGTTCAAACGGAACCCCTTGAAGAACTGAAAGAACTAGATTAAGACTCCAGGGAAGAGTCAAAGGTCTGTAAACAGGCTTGATTCTAACCAGAGCCTGAACAAACGCTTAAACGTCTGGCACAGCTGCCAGCCTTTTGTGAAGTAAAACAGATAAAGCAGAGATCTGTCCCTTCAGAGAACTCGCAGAAAATCCTTTCTCCAAACCTTCTTGTAGAAAGGAAAGAATCTTAGGAATTTTATCTTGTTCCATGGGAATCCTTTAGATTCACACCAACAGATATATTTTTTCCATATATTATGGTAAATTTTTCTAGTTACAGGCTTTCTAGCCTGAATAAGAGTATCTATTACAGAATCTGAAAACCCACGCTTTGATAAAATCAAGCGTTCAAACTCCAAGCAGTCAGTTGGAGGAAAACCAGATTCGGATGTTCGAATGGACCCTGAATAAGAAGGTCCTGTCTCAAAGGTAGCTTCCATGGTGGAGCCGATGACCCATTCACCAGGTCTGCATACCAAGTCCTGCGTGGCCACACAGGAACTATCAAGGTCACCGAAGCCCTCTCCAGATTGATCCTGGCTACCAGCCTGGGAATGAGAGGAAACGGTGGGAATACATAAGCTAGGTTGAAGATCCAAGGTGCTACTATTGTATCCAATAGAGTCGCCTTGGGATCCCTGGATTTGGACCCGTAACAAGGGACCATGAAGTTCTGACGAGAGGCCATCAGAACCAAGTCTGGAATGCCCCATAATTGAGTTATTTGGGCAAAGATTTCCATTATGTTTATCGGGAGAAGAGAGTCTTCCCGAAACCATAGACCCTGAGTTTTCAGGGGTTCCCAGGACCGCGCCCCAGCCCACCAGACTGGCGTCGGTCGTGACAATGACCTATTCTGGTCTGCGGAAGCTCATTCCCTGTGACAGGTTGTCCAGGGTCAGCCACCAACGGAGGTGAATCTCTGGTTATTTGATCTACTTGTTACCGTCGGAGACAAGTCTGTATAATCCCCATTCCACTGTCTGAGCATGCCAGGTGCAATGGTCTTAGATGAATTCGTGCAAAAGGAACTATGTCCATTGCCGCAACCATCAACCCTATTACTTCCATGGACTGCGCTATGGAAGGAAGAAGAACAGAATGAAGTACCTGACAAGAGCTTAGAAGTTTTGATTTTCTGGCCTCTGTCAGAAAAACCTTCATTTCTAAGGAAACTATTATTGTTCCCAAGAAGGGAACTCTTGTTGACGGGGACAGAGAACTTTTTTCTATGTTCACTTTCCACCTGTGAGATCTGAGAAAGGCTAGGACCGTTTCTGCGAAAGGGACGAAAATTTGGCTTCTTTTTAGCCTTAAAAGACCTATCCAGAGGAAGGGCGTGGCCCTTTCCCCCAGTGATGTCTGAAATAATCTCTTTCAAGTCAGGGCCAAACAGTGTTTTACCCTTGAAAGGGATGTTAAGCAAAAGCGCTCTGCGCGCCACGATAGCAAACCCTGAATTATTCGCCGCTAATCTAGCTAATTGCAAAGCGGCATCTAAAATAAAAAAGAGTTAGCCAATTTAAGAGCTTGAACTCTGTCCAAAACCTCCTCGTACGAAGATTCTTTATTGAGCGACTTTTCTAGTTCTTCGAACCAGAAACACGCAGCTGTAGTGACAGAAACAATGCATGAAATTGGTTGTAGAAGGTAACCTTGCTGAACAAACATCTTTTTAAGCAAACCCTCTAACCTTTAATCCATAGGATCTTGAAAGCACAACTATCTTCTATAGGAATAGAAGTGCGTTTGTTTACAGTAGAAACCGCCCCCTCGACCTTGGGGACTGTATGCTATAAGTCCTTTCTGGGGTCGACTATAGGAACTAATTTCTTAAATATAGGGGGAGGACAAAAGGTATGCCGGGCCTTTCCCACTCCTTATTTACTATGTCCGCCACTCGCTTGGGTATAGGAAAAACATCGGGGGGCACCGGAACCTCTAGGAACTTGTCCATCTTACCTAATTTCTCTGGAATGACCAAATTGTCACAATCATCCAGAGTAGATAATACCTCCTTAAGTAGTGCGTGGAGATGTTGAAATTTAAATTTAAAAGTTACAATATCAGGTTCTGCTTGTTGAGAAATTTTCCCTGAATCTGAAATTTCTCCCTCAGACAAAACCTCCCTCCTGGCCCCTTCAGATAGGTGTGAGGGTATTTCAGAACAGATATCATCAGCGTCCTCTTGCTCTTCAGTGTTTAAAACAGAGCAATCACGCTTTCTCTGATAAGTAGGCATTTTGGAAAAAAATGCATGCAATAGAATTATCCATTACAGCCATTAATTGTTGTATGGTAATAAGTATTGGCGCACTAGATGTACTAGGGGCCTCTTGTGTGGGCAAAACTGGTGTAGACACAGAAGGGGATGATGCAGTACCATGCTTACTCCCCTCATTAGAGGAATCATCTTGGGCAATATCATATCTATGGCATTATTATCCCTACTTTGTTTGGACATTATGACACAAATATATCACATATATTTAAATGGGGAGACACATTGGCTTTCATACATATAGAACATCGTTATCTGATGGTTCAGACATGTTAAACAGGCTTAAACTTGTCAACAAAGCACAAAAAACGTTTTACAATAAAACCGTTACTGTCCCTTTAAATTTCAAACTGAACACACTTTATTACTGAATATGTGAAAAAGTATGAAGGAATTGTTCAAATTTCACCAAAATTTCACCACAGTAACTTAAAGCCTTAAAAGTATTGCACACCAAATTTGAAAGCTTTAACCCTTAAAATAACGGAACCGGAGCCGTTTTTACATTTAACCCCTATACAGTCCCAGGTATCTGCTTTGCTGAGACCCAACCAAGCCCAGAGGGGAATACGATACCAAATGATGCCTTCTATAAGCTTTTTCAGTGGTTCTTAGCTCCTCACACATGCATCTGCATGCCATGCTTTCCAAAAACAACTGCGCATTAGAGGCGCGAAAATGAGGCTCTGTCTATGACTAGAAAAGGCCCCCAGTGAAAAAGGTGTCCAATACAGTGCCTGCCGTTTTTATTAAAACAATCCCCAAGATTTAACAACTATTAAAAGTAATAATCTGCCAAATATACTTAGTAAAGCAATCGTTTTAGCCCAGAAAAATGTCTACCAGTTTTTTAAGCCCTAATGAAGCCCTTTATTCTTTTACTTAAACTAAGAAAATGGCTTACCGGTTCCCATAGGGAAAATGACAGCTTCCAGCATTACCGAGTCTTGTTAGAAATGTGTCATACCTCAAGCAGCAAAAGTCTGCTCACTGTTTCCCCCAACTGAAGTTAATTCCTCTCAACAGTCCTGTGTGGAAACAGCCATCGATTTTAGTAACGGTTGCTAAAATCATTTTCCTCTTACAAACAGAAATCTTCATCTCTTTCCTGATTCAGAGTAAATAGTACATACCAGCACTATTTTAAAATAACAAACTCTTGATTGAAGAATAAAAACTACATTTAAACACCAAAAAACTCTAAGCCATCTCCGTGGAGATGTTGCCTGTACAACGGCAAAGAGAATGACTGGGGAAGGCGGAGCCTAGGAGGGATCATGTGACCAGCTTTGCTGGGCTCTTTGCCATTTCCTGTTGGGGAAGAGAATATCCCACAAGTAAGGATGACGCCGTGGACCGGACACACCTATGTTGGAGAAAATCCACTGACCAAGAATTTAGCCACAACGCCCTACGGACTAGCACAGCAAAGCCAGATAGCTTAGCTCCCAGCTTAATAACTTGTATGGTAGCATCAGAAATAAATGAATTGGCTAGCTTAAAAGCCTTAATTCTAACCTGAATCTCCCAAAGGAGTCTCTACCAAAATTGAAGCAGACAAGGCGTCGCACCCAAAGGATGCCACACTAGACACAGAGGCATTACTTCAAATAAGTCTCCAGCTTTTCTATAGGGATTGTAGTTCTCTTAGCCAGAGTAGAGTAAGCCCCTTCTACTTTAGGCACCGTGCGCTATGAATCTTTAATTGAGTCAGCGACAGGAAACATCCTTCACAGGAGACGGGGAAAAAGGTATCCCTGGTTTCTCCTATTCCTGCGAAATAAACTCTGTTGCACAGTTTAGAACAGGAAACCTTCCACAGAGGAAGGAACATCATAGTAACTATTAAATTTACTAGATTTCTTAGGATTAACGACGACAGGCATATCGGAGTCGTCCAAAGTAGCCAAAACCTCCTTTAACAATACACGAGGTGTTCAAGCTTAAATCTGAAGACTACTACTTCAGCATCAGATGAAGGAATTATACTGACCGAATCTGAGATTTCACCCTCAGAGGCTACCGACATATCCTCCTCATCAGACCTTTGAGAAAAGGCAACCTGTGTAGCAGCAAGTGGAAAAGAAACCTTACTATCTGAATCTCTAATTTTCCTCTTGCGATTTCCCTTTAGTATAGGAAAAGCAGATAATGCCACAAAAGATACCTGGCAGCAATTTCTGCAGGCAAATAAACTCCTCCAGGAGATAATGCCACAAAAGATACCTGGGCAGCAATTTCTGCAGGCAAATAAACTCCTCCAGGAGATTGAGAGGAACCGCAAGGCACTGCATGCGACACCATAGAGGCTTGGGACGTTTGAGGAGAAAGCTGTGGCATTGCTTAAACAGCATCATCCTGAGAGACATGAGGCTAGCAAAAGCATATTAGCTTTAATTTTTTTTTTTTTTAATCCCTTTCAACAAAAGGAACAAAAAAATATGAATTAAAGCATAACATACACTTAATAGGAGCAGGTCTCAGACTCCATGAGCAAATAAACAGAAAAATTGCAACAAATAAAATACTTAAAAATGAGCACTGTCACTTTAAGTGTATAGAGACTTGCATTAGAACAGAAGCAACAAATACATATAGGAACAGACCCCTGCTCCAATCTTATACTCCGGTTTCATAATATAAAAATGACCCCAATGCCCTCTAACTATAGAAAGGTTTGAATTGGGACATTTATTTTAAAGTAACTAATACTTTAAATAATTCCTTAAGGGAAGGAAATTTCCCTCATGAGCGTCTCTTCATATGCTGGCGACATTAACTAGCAACAGCATTAACTGAGACATGGAACATTGTGTGCCCCGATAAAAATACAGTCTCTAAACACACTGAGTCTGTATACAGTCTGCCGCTCTGTTCTCAGTCGGAGGAGCCAGGGTTACGTGAGCATTACAGGATCAGTAAAAAAAATGGCGCAGCTCTGTTCTTACTGACAAAGGAGGAGGCGGAGTAAAAAAAAAAAAAAAAAGTGCGCAGCTAAATTAAACGGCATGCTTAATCAATATACTGTTACCAAAACTGCAATATCGCACAGTGATAAAAACCTTTGCAGGATGGTAACAAGTTCATAGCTCTCATAAGCCCCTTGAAAAGAATGTAAATAAACTGGCTCCACCAGATTGTATATTACAGTAAGTGATCACACCAAAGCCCATTAAAATTTTAATGAGCGCCATTGCACAAATAATATGTTGACTCATGTAACTGGTTAACCCCTCCATTACCAATAAAGGGGAAACCATCTCTCTCACATACCACATAAGGTGCCTGCACATTGCCATAAGTAATATCCTAACTAGGATATATTTTGTCACAATTAATGTTTGCATACTAAGAAGACAAAAAGGCACTTGTCACCTGGCAGGAGGACAGCTTACACGGTGTGAGAGGACACCCATCCTCCCAGAGACCTGTAGAAAAAAGAAAGAACAGAGTAAACCTACTCAGGCTTTCTGTACCATGGGCAGCAAATATCTTAGGAAAACGCAGCAAGGCCCACCTCACAAGTTCCTAACTGCTTTAAAGCCACCACTACCCTACTGAAAAGATTAACGTGGACTACGGCTAGACCCAACAAATCTTGCTTTTAGCGAAAGAAAACCAATTTTCTTCAGACACCAGAATTTTACCTCCTCCACTGACAGAGGCAAAGAGAATGACTGGGGATTATCGGTAGGGTAGTGACATTTAACAGCTTTGCTGTGGTGCTCTTTGCCTCCTCCTGCTGGCTAGGAGTGATATTCCCACTAGTAATTGGGACATCGTGCAAAACAATTTTCTTGTAGATCTATTTATATAGCCCATCTGGATAGTTTTGCTTATTTTTTTATAACATTGTCCTAACCAAGCCCCAAAATATCAGATGTAGAGCCAGGTCTACAGATTCTTGCTGCTATTGTTTGTATAATCTATATTTTCATATGCAGGGAATGGGGGGTGGTCGTCGGGGGTCTGCTCTTCCTGCTTTCCCAGCTCCTTTCACTGGGTGTCCAAAGTTTTTTTTTTTTATATAAATAAAAGGTTTTATACTGGATTTTTAGATCAATATTTGAGCACATTCTTCTTTATAGTAGTGTCTATTACATGCAGTTATATGAAAATTGGTGTATACTGTCCCTTTGGGGGAAAAAAAATCCTTGCCTCCAGACACAGACAAATAGAATCTAAACTAGAACCAAACAAAATCTTTCCTAGAAAGATACAAAAGTTTAGATTTAAAAACCATATCAGCCAAACAGGACTTTAACCATAAAGCCTTTCTGTGAAGAACTGATATCATCTTAGCATTAACCTAAAATGCATTAGAAGATTAAAACAAAACGATACAGAAAATCTTTGGTTGCAGTCTCTTCAATTTGGTGTAACAATCGTTATGCTAGTAGACAGGTAGTACTACATTGCTGGCCTAAAAAGAAGCATTTCTATGAAAGGATTCCAGCTACCAACCAAAGGAATGGTAGCTCACACAGCCAAAGTAGAAATAGCCCCATCAACCTTAGGAACAGACTCCCAAAGATCAATAATAGAGAAAGGACTACCTGGCTTAGATCATTCCTAGGAACTATATCAGAGACAGCATCAGGAAAAGGATAACAACTCTGGAAGTTTAGCAGCATGTTTTAAAAAATAAAATCCAAAAGTTAAAAACGGACATCCTCAGATACCTTAGGATCTTGAAACCCCAAAATACCCAATACCTCTTTTAAAAAGAGAACTAAGACATACAACAAAAGAGGATAATTATATATCCTTATCAGAGACACTCTGGATCACTAGACAAATCAGCTGAACCAGGATCAGAAACATTGACTAATACAGGCTTAGAATTAGTAAAGGTAAAAATAGAAACTGACCTTTTATGCTTACATAAAGGCGGTACGTATGAAATTCTTTGAATCCTGTATTGAAATCTGGAGAACTCCCCTGTATGGGACAAACAGAAGGAGGACAGATATCTTAAGAAGCAAAAGCCGCATTAGACAGATTTGTTCAAGGCCTGCACAGCTGAGCTGTAGGCAAAATATCAGTACATTGGCAATATACACACACAACATTAGAATGAAAAGTGTTCATAGGATGTACCTTTAAAGTAGTTTTAGGGACAGAAACAGAAGGCTCCATGATAGCGAAAACTTAAAAAAGTAGAAAGCACATCAATCAAAACTATATCCTCCTTAAAAAAATAGCTCTAAAGGCAAGGGGAAACCTTACACCATAGCAGCAGAGGCCTTAGAGCCCTAATCCGAAAATCAAAAATACTAAACGTGCGGGAAAAACTGAGCACGTTAAAAAGCTGATGTCCTAAAAGTGCGTTCAAAAAGGAAAGAACGCGTGCGTCAGACACAAGAAAAAGAAAACCAAAGTGCGCAAAAACAAAGTGTGCTATACTGATCACTTGATGTGCACTATCCTGACAGTCAACGCATGCAAACCCAACATAAACAAATAACTGGCGCAAAAAAAAAAAATTATGCTTACCTGATAAATTATTTTCTCTCCTTGGCATGGAGAGTCCACAAATCCATTCTAATTACTAGTGGGAATCCAACTCCTGGCCACCAGGAGGAGGCAAAGAAAAACCCCAGCAGAGCTGTTAAGTATCACTTCCTCTACCCATAAACCCAAGTCATTCAGTCAAAGGAATATGGAAAGAGAAGAAGACACAAAGGTATAGAGGTGCCTGGAGTTTAGAATTGACAAAAGCCGTCAAAGTAAAATAAGGGCGGGTCGTGGACTCTCCATGCCAAGGAAAGAAAATAATTTATCAGGTAAGCATACATTTTTGTTTTCTTTCCAATGGCATTGAGAGTCCACGATTCCATTCTAATTACTAGTGGGAACCAATACCCAAGCTAAAGGACACAGAAGGCACCACTGCTTGAAGAACTTTCCTCCCAAAGGAAGCCTCAGAAGAGGCAAAAACATTTGAAAATGTAGATTTCAAAAAGGTATGCAACGAGGACCAAGTGGCCGCCTTGCAGATTTGTTCCACAGAAGCTTCACTTTTCAAGGCCCAGGAAGAAGAGCCTGCAGATAGAACATCAGAGCATGGACAACATCCAGGTTATGCAACAGCCGTTCCTTATAAGGAGGAGGATTAGGACAGAACAAAGGAACGACAATTTCTTGATTGATATTGCAGTCCAAAAACCACCTTAGGAAGAAATCCCAATTTGGTACGAAGGACCGCATAATCTGCATGAAAAATAAGGTAAGGAGGATCATACTGCAGAGCCAAGACAATAACTTAATATCAACAGAGTGCATAGGCTCAAATTGAGCCTGCTGCAGAACCCTAAGAACAAGATTGATGCTCCGCGGAGGAGCAACAGATTTAAATACAGGCCTAATTCTAACCAAGGCCTGAACAAAGGATTGCACATCCGGTAAGTCGACCAGATGTTTGTATAAAATAATCTAAAAGGCAGAAAACTAGCCATTCCGAATACTGACCGACGGGCCTTTCTCCAGGTCTTCCTGAAGAAAAGACAAAATGTGAGGAACCCTCACTTGACTTCAAGTGAAACCCCTAGATTCACACCAGAAAAGTTATGTACGCCACACCTTATGGTAAAACTTGCGAGTTACCGGCATACGAGCCTGAAACATGGTATCAATCACCCTTTCAGAAAAACCTCATCTAGATAAGACTAGGTCTTCAATCTACAAGCAGTCAGCTTCAGAAAATCTAGGTTAGGATGAAGGAAGAGACCCTGAAGTAAAAGGTCCTTCCTCAGAGGCAATTTCCACAGGTGAAAATGCTACATCTCCACCAGGTCCGCAAACCAAACTCTGCGAGGCCAAGCTGGAACAATTAGAATCACTGAAGCTTGCTCCTGTTTGATACGTGCTAGAACCCAAAGAGGGAGGGCAAACAGATGAAAACAGGTAGATTAGATCGAAGTCCCATGGAACCGCCAGAGCTGCTTGCAGATCCCTTTATCAAGTACCGAATTTTGGAAGTTTAGATGAGACGCCATCAGATCAAACTCCGGAAATCCTGACTTAACATTGAGAACACTTCTGGATATAAAGCCCACTCCCTTGGATGAAAAGCCTGCCTGCACAGATAATCCGCTTCCCAGTTGTCTACCCCTGGGAAGTGGATGGTAGAAATGTGACCATTGCGAGACTCTGCCCACTGAAAATGCAAATCACCTACCTCATAGCTAAGGAACTATGTGTTCCTCCCTGGTGGTTGATATACACCACCTGAAATCTGATAAATCGGACCTATCTCAGTGGAGGCCAAGCTATCAGAGCATTGAAGATTGCACTTAACTCTAGGATATTTATTGGGGAGGCAGATACTGAGTCCAAATTTCCTGAGCTCTTATGCAACCCCAAACTGTTCCCCAGCCCAAAAAGGCTAGCATCCATAGTCACAATCTCCCAAGATGGTCTCAGGAAGCATGTGCTCTGAGAAAGCCATTAGGACAGGGAATCTCTCGTCTGGATGCCTAAGATTATCCTCAGAGAGGTCCAAGTGGTCTCCATGCCATAATCTGAGCATGCATAACTGTAGAGGTCTCAGATGGAAACGAGCAAAAGGAATATCATCCATGGAAGCCACCATTAGACCAAATACTTCCATACACATTGCCACTAATGGATGGACAGGGGACTGAAGAGAAAGACAAGCAGCAAGAAGTTAGGATTTTCCGACTTCTGTCTAGTAAATCTTCATGGAGATCGAGTCTATGAACGCCCCCAAAAAACACACTCTGGTATCTTGTCCAGATTCACCTTCTAACCGTGAGAGCGGAGAATCAACAGCAAATCTGTACAGATCTTGCTAAATGAAAAGATGGCGCCTGAACCAAGATATTGTCCAGGTAAGGTGCCACCGCAATTCCTTGAGGTCTGGTCACTGCCAGAAGAGCCCCTAGAACCTTCGTAAAGATTCGAGTGGCCTGACCTTCCTGAACGAAAGGGAGAATAGAACAGAAAACTGGGACAATCACTCCTAGAGAAGCGATATCCTTGACACAATTTAAGAAGGCCTCTCTCTATCTGGTTTGCAGATAATCTGGACAGGATAAATCTTTCCCTGGAAGAACACAATTTGAATCCTATCCTGGATCCCTGGGAGACTGACTCTACCACCCAAGGGTCAGGGACACTGCAAATACAAGCCTGTTGAAAAAAGGAAAGTCTGCCCCCTACATGATCCATGATTGGATCGAGGGCGACCCCATCATGCTGATTAAGAATCAGAGAAAGGCTTCTTGGACAGTTCACCCTTGTTCCAAGACTGGCCAAACTTCCATGAGGTCCTTGTTTGCTCAGGTTTACAAGGAGGAGGACATTTGTCCTTTGAAGTTACTAAATGAACGATAATTACCATTCTGGTGACGCTTGGGCCTGCTCTTCTTGTCCTGAGGCAAAAAGGCTCCCTTTCCACCAGTAACCGTGGAAATTATTTTTGTCAGACCAGGCCCAAATAAAGACTTGCCTTTAATGGATAAAGACAGAAGTTTAGACTTGGATGTCACATCAACAGACCATGACTTAAGGCGCAGGGCTCTGCGAGATAGAACAGCAAAGCTAGAAAGCCTTGCCCCAAAAAGAACTACCTGCATGCTGGCATCCCAGATAAAGGTATTAGCCAGTTTTAAAGCCTTGACCCTAACCTGGATCTCCTCAATCGTGGTCTCCACCTAAATCAGATTGGACAAAGAGTCACACCAATAAGAGGCCGCCTCTGCAACTGTTGCAATACCAGCAACAGGTTGCCATTGTAGACCCTTGAGTAGAAACATTTTTTTAAGTAGCCTTCCAGCTTCCTTTCCATAGGATCTCTAAAAGAGGAACTATTCTCAAGGAGAATAGTGGTTCTCTTGGCCAAAGTGGAAATAGTGCCCTCTACTTTAGGAACAGTGCACCAAAGACCCTACACAGAGTAAGCAACAGGAAACAACATCTTAAAAACTGTCCCTAGGCTACAACAGTTTACAAACTATATAGCCTAATTGGCTAAACGAGTGCCCGTAGATAAAAAACTGTTCTTTACCATGGGCACCCAACTACTGGAAATCTTCTAATTGGGATCTAGTAGTAAGCCGAACCAGTGCTGAAAAAGCAGAGGATATGGATTATTAATATACCGATCACCGGACATAAGGAGACTAAGGACCGGTCCCAGTGCACACCGGTGGAAGGCTTGAGACTAACTCCCATAGGGGATAATTGTGCCACTACCACATCCTCTGAATCTGAGGTATAAACAAACAAAAAAGAGGCGCCTGTGTGTGTCGGTTTGCAGGATGAAAATAACACAAAAGAACCCCTAGTACGGGGTACTCACATTTTTTGAGAGCACACAGACAGTGCTATCAGGTGCAGGCTGGATGTTTTTACAGCAACCCAGCTAACTGATCTCCAAGCTCCAGAAGTGCTGAATCACACAGATTTCAAGACACTAATGTGTGAGGAGAGTGCTGCCATCACTTGAGACTATCCTGTTTGGTCCGATTTATAGATCTTTCAGATGAGTTTCTGACTGGAACGATAAGACCATTCCCTTCAATTGAGACTTTTCCTTGTCAGGATTTTGGTCTATCTTCACTGTTGCATTTTATATGTATTTTTGACACTATTATCTGTTATATATTGTATAATGACATTATTGTACAGCTGTTTTGTTTTAGTGGCCCTGCCCAAATTCCACTTGGTCTTTAAGACATTTCCACATAACCTTTTGCCATTTCACTAATATAGTCTTATATTGGCTGTATAACACCTTTTATAAAGCGCCCCCTATTGGGAGTCTCTTTGTGGATATATATATATATATATATATATATATATATATATATATATATATATATATATATATATATATATATATATATATATATATACACACACACACACATATATATATATATATATATATATATATATACACACACATACACAAACACACCCTCTGACTATATACCTCCGTGTAACAGCAGCACTCTGAGGGGTAATGGGCTTCAAATCAGACTAAGAAGCCCTCTCACAGAAGAGCATCAAGAACACCTTAATTCTTCACTTTCCTCCAGAAGAGGCAAAAACAAGACTAGTTATCCGTAAAGTGGGAGGTTTTCTTTTCTTTTTTTTTTTTTTTAGAGCTCTTAGGGTTTGGGAATCTTTGCCTCATCTAAGTGGCCAGGAAGAGTAATTCACAGGGAGTAATGGATCAAGTACTCTCACCACCTGTATGAATTTTTTTATAATAGAAGTAAATTGGAAAGTTACAGTATATAAAATTGTATGTCTGAATCATGAAAGAAAAAAATGAAAAAGGTTAATGTCCATTTAAGTATTGTATTAAATAACACTGCAAGAAAAAAAAAATTCAATATACTGAAGAAAAAAAGAAACTGAGGCGCAAACATGTCCTAGTACTATCAAGCAGATGGATATTAGAATATATGAGAAAGGGTACTCACAAACACAGCGCACCCAATAGTGCTAGTGGGGCAGACTGGAACTTTGTAGTGGTCCAGCTCACTGAATAGCCTGAGGAAACAGCCCTTGAGAGGCTGAGAAACGCGTTGCTCTGTTTTTAAATAAAGATATCTGTTTTTATGATACACTTGCTGCTGTATGGAATTTTTTCACGCCGGTTCGTGAAGCTTTGGCGAGGATTCTGTTTGCCAAGAGAGTGGTCTACTGGGCGACTGAGAAGTCCCAGCTTGTCGTTACTGCACCTGGAGGTGCAGTACTTACTGTAAGTGTGACCTTATATTACCTTTACACTTGATTGGACTATACTAGGCTATGGTAGCTCTTTTTTGTAACTCCTTACAGACACCTCTGATGTATTGCTGATCAAGCCTGCGTTTATGTGCCCTGCGTACCTTTCACAGTGAGCTGGACCACTACAAAGTTCCAGTCTGCCCCACTAGCACTATTGGGTGCGCTGTGTTTGTGAGTACCCTTTCTCATATATTCTAATATCCATCTGCTTGATGGTACTAGGCCATGTTGGCGCCTCCGTTTCTTTTTTTTTCTTCAGAATTTCACATCCCAGGGACTGACCATCCTTTATCAGAGAGCGGCCACAACATTGGAATTCTAAAGACTTTATTTTTAATTTTTATTTTTGTTTTGTGATATATGGCGTATTTAAATTTTTGGATCATTTTTTATATGTATATTTTATAGCAATCATTACTTATATTGTTTTTAGTAGTATTTACTTAGGAAGCGCCCCCTATGGGATTGATGCCTAATTGCATTTCTCCCTAAAATTTATTTTTTCTAAAATTCAATATATTTTTCTCTTACAAGTGCAGGTAACGAATAGAGTATCAAGAAGGGATCCTTAAGTGTCTATTTGAGTGTGATCAAATGCCTTATTTCTGTCAGGAGGTTCATTACATACCTGTGGGAGATTTCGTAGCAGGTTTCTTCACTTCTGTAGGTTTATCTTCACCCTTAATGGCTGCAAACAAAACATTCATAAACATATTTATTTGTTTAACACCATGTTGCATAACATTTTAACTGGATATTAAAAACAAACATTTATGCTTACCTGATAAATTTCTTTCCTGGCATGGAGAGTCCACAATTCCATTCCAATTAATAGTGGGAATTTAACTCCTGGCCAGTAAGAGGAGGCAAAGAACACCCCAGCAGAGCAGTTAAGTGTTACTCCATTACCCAAAATACCCAGTTATTCGGCCGAAGGAAAATGGAAATAGAAGATGACAAGGGTATAGAGGTGCCTGAGGTTTATACACAAAAACTGACGTCTTAAATCGAATTAAGGGCGGGTCGTGGATTCTCCATGCCAGGAAAAAGAAATGTATCAGGAATGCATAAATTTGGTTTTCTTTCCTATGGCATGGAGAGTCTACAATTCCATTTCAATTACTAGTGGGAATCAATACCCAAGCTAGAGGACACAGAATGGAAGGGAGGGAGAACAAGGCAGGCGGACCTAAACAGAAGGCACCACCGCTTGTAGAACTTTTCTCCCAAAGGGATAATCAGCCGAGGCAAAAGTATCAAATTTGTAGAATTTGGAAAAGGTATGCAATGAGTACCAAGTGGCCGCTTAGTAAATTTGTTCCACAGAAGCTTCAGTTTTGAAAGCACAGGAAGAAGAGACAGACCTAGGGGAATGAGCTGTAATTCTCTCAGAAGGCTGCGGTCTAGCAGTCTCATAAGCCAACTGGATAACACTTCACAACCAGAGAGAGAAAGTAGTAGAAGTGGCCTTTTGACCATTACGCTTTACCAGAGAAAACAACGAACAGGGCAGACGATTGCCGAAAATCCTTAGTTGCTATTAAGTAAAATCCTAGAGCACGCACAACATCCAGGTTATGCAACAGGCGTTCCTTCTGAGAAGAAGGATTAAGACAAAAAACAGAATTTATGCTTACCTGATAAATTACTTTCTCCAACGGTGTGTCCGGTCCACGGCGTCATCCTTACTTGTGGGATATTCTCTTCCCCAACAGGAAATGGCAAAGAGCCCAGCAAAGCTGGTCATATGATCCCTCCTAGGCTCCGCCTACCCCAGTCATTCGACCGACGTACAGGAGGAAATATGCATAGGAGAAATCACATGATACCGTGGTGACTGTAGTTAGAGAAAATAATTAATCAGACCTGATTAAAAAAACCAGGGCGTGGACCGGACACACCGTTGGAGAAAGTAATTTATCAGGTAAGCATAAATTCTGTTTTCTCCAACATAGGTGTGTCCGGTCCACGGCGTCATCCTTACTTATGGGAACCAATACCAAAGCTTTAGGACACGGATGAAGGGAGGGAGCAAATCAGGTCACCTAAATGGAAGGCACCACGGCTTGCAAAACCTTTCTCCCAAAAATAGCCTCTGAAGAAGCAAAAGTATCAAATTTGTAAAATTTGGCAAAAGTGTGCAGTGAAGACCAAGTCGCTGCCTTACATATCTGGTCAACAGAAGCCTCGTTCTTGAAGGCCCATGTGGAAGCCACAGCCCTAGTGGAGTGAGCTGTGATTCTTTCAGGAGGCTGCCGTCCGGCAGTCTCATAAGCCAATCGGATAATGCTTTTAAGCCAAAAAGAAAGAGAGGTAGAAGTTGCTTTTTGACCTCTCCTTTTACCAGAATAAACAACAAACAAAGAAGAAGTTTGTCTGAAATCTTTAGTGGCCTCTAAATAGAATTTTAGAGCACGGACTACGTCCAAATTGTGTAACAAACGTTCCTTCTTTGAAACTGGATTTGGACACAAAGAAGGTACAACTATCTCCTGGTTAATATTCTTGTTGGAAACAACTTTCGGAAGAAAACCAGGCTTAGTACGCAAAACCACCTTATCTGCATGGAACACCAGATAGGGCGGAGAACACTGCAGAGCAGATAACTCAGAAACTCTTCTAGCAGAAGAAATAGCAACCAAAAACAAAACTTTCCAAGATAATAACTTAATATCTACGGAATGTAAGGGTTCAAACGGAACCCCTTGAAGAACTGAAAGAACTAGATTAAGACTCCAGGGAGGAGTCAAAGGTCTGTAAACAGGCTTGATTCTAACCAGAGCCTGAACAAACGCTTGAACGTCTGGCACAGCTGCCAGCCTTTTGTGAAGTAAAACAGATAACGCAGAAATCTGTCCCTTCAGAGAACTTGCAGATAATCCTTTCTCCAAACCTTCTTGTAGAAAGGATAGAATCTTAGGAATTTTTATCTTGTTCCATGGGAATCCTTTAGATTCACACCAACAGATATATCTTTTCCATATTTTATGGTAAATTTTTCTAGTTACAGGCTTTCTAGCCTGAATCAGAGTATCTATTACAGAATCTGAAAACCCACGCTTTGATAAAATCAAGCGTTCAATCTCCAAGCAGTCAGTTGGAGGGAAACCAGATTCGGATGTTCGAATGGACCTTGAACAAGAAGGTCCTGTCTCAAAGGTAGCTTCCATGGTGGAGCCGATGACATATTCACCAGGTCTGCATACCAAGTCCTGCGTGGCCACGCAGGAGCTATCAAGATCACCGAAGCCCTCTCCTGGTTGATCCTGGCTACCAGCCTGGGAATGAGAGGAAACGGTGGGAATACATAAGCTAGGTTGAAGGTCCAAGGTGCTACTAGTGCATCTACTAGAGTCGCCTTGGGATCCCTGGATCTGGACCCGTAACAAGGAACCTTGAAGTTCTGACGAGAGGCCATCAGATCCATGTCTGGAATGCCCCATAATTGAGTTATTTGGGCAAAGATTTCCGGGTGGAGTTCCCACTCACCCGGATGGAATGTCTGACGACTCAGAAAATCAGCTTCCCAATTTTCCACTCCTGGGATGTGGATTGCAGACAAGTGGCAGGAGTGATCCTCCGCCCATTGAATTATCTTGGTCACTTCCTCCATCGCCAGGGAACTCCTTGTTCCCCCCTGATGGTTGATATATGCAACTGTCGTCATGTTGTCTGATTGAAACCTTATGAATTTGGCCTTTGCTAGATGAGGCCAAGCTTTGAGAGCATTGAATATCGCTCTCAGTTCCAGAATGTTTATCAGGAGAAGAGATTCTTCCCGAGACCATAGACCCTGAGCTTTCAGGGGTTCCCAGACCGCGCCCCAGCCCACCAGACTGGCGTCGGTCGTGACAATGACCCACTCTGGTCTGCGGAAGCTCATTCCCTGTGACAGGTTGTCCAGGATTAGCCACCAACGGAGTGAATCTCTGGTCCTTTGATCTACTTGAATCGTCGGAGACAAGTCTGTATAATCCCCATTCCACTGTCTGAGCATGCACAGTTGTAATGGTCTTAGATGAATTCGTGCAAAAGGAACTATGTCCATTGCTGCAACCATCAATCCTATTACTTCCATGCACTGCGCTATGGAAGGACGAAGAACAGAATGAAGTACTTGACAAGAGCTTAGAAGTTTTGATTTTCTGACCTCTGTCAGAAAAATCCTCATTTCTAAGGAGTCTATTATTGTTCCCAAGAAGGGAACTCTTGTTGACGGGGAAAGATAACTTTTTTCTATGTTCACTTTCCATCCGTGAGATCTGAGAAAGGCTAGGACGATGTCCGTATGAGCCTTTGCTTTTGACAGAGACGACGCTTGAATCAGGATGTCGTCCAAGAACGGTACTACTGCAATGCCCCTTGGTCTTAGAACCGCTAGAAGGGACCCTAGTACCTTTGTGAAAATTCTCGGAGCAGTGGCTAATCCGAATGGAAGTGCCACAAACTGGTAATGCTTGTCCAGAAAAGCGAACCTTAGGAACTGATGATGTTCCTTGTGGATAGGAATATGTAGGTACGCATCCTTTAAATCCACCGTGGTCATAAATTGACCTTCCTGAATGGTAGGAAGGATCGTTCGAATGGTTTCCATTTTGAACGATGGAACCCTGAGAAATTTGTTTAGGATTTTGAGATCTAGGATTGGTCTGAATGTTCCCTCTTTTTTGGGAACTATGAACAGGTTGGAGTAAAACCCCATCCCTTGTTCTCCTATTGGAACTGGATGAATTACTCCCATCTTTAACAGGTCTTCTACACAATGTAAGAATGCCTGTCTTTTTATTTGGTTTGAAGATAATTGAGACCTGTGGAACCTTCCCCTTGGGGGTAGTTCCTTGAATTCCAGGAGATAACCTTGAGAAACTATTTCTAGTGCCCAAGGATCCTGAACATCTCTTGCCCAGGCCTGAGCAAAGAGAGAAAGTCTGCCCCCCACCAGATCCGGTCCCGGATCGGGGGCCATCCCTTCATGCTGTTTTGGTAGCAGTGGCAGGCTTCTTGGCCTGCTTACCCTTGTTCCAGCCTTGCATCGGTCTCCAGGCTGGTTTGGGTTGAGAAGTATTACCCTCTTGCTTAGAGGATGTAGAAGTAGAGGTTGGTCCGTTTCTGCGAAAGGGACGAAAATTAGGCTTATTTCTAGCCTTAAAAGACCTATCCTGAGGAAGGGCGTGGCCCTTTCCCCCGGTGATGTCTGAAATAATCTCTTTCAAATCAGGACCAAACAGTGTTTTGCCCTTGAAAGGGATGTTAAGCAATTTTGTCTTGGAAGACACATCCGCTGACCAAGACTTTAGCCAGAGCGCTCTGCGCGCCACAATAGCAAACCCTGAATTTTTCGCCGCTAATCTAGCTAATTGCAAAGCGGCATCTAGAATAAAAGAGTTAGCCAATTTAAGTGCTTGAACTCTGTCCATAACCTCCTCATACGAAGATTCTTTATTGAGCGACTTTTCTAGTTCTTCGAACCAGAAACACGCTGCCGTAGTGACAGGAACAATGCATGAAATTGGTTGTAGAAGGTAACCTTGCTGAACAAACATCTTTTTAAGCAAACCCTCTAATTTTTTATCCATAGGATCTTTGAAAGCACAACTATCTTCTATGGGAATAGTAGTGCGTTTGTTTAGAGTAGAGACCGCCCCCTCGACCTTAGGGACTGTCTGCCATAAGTCCTTTCTGGGGTCGACTATAGGAAATAATTTCTTAAATATAGGGGGAGGAACAAAAGGTATGCCGGGCCTTTCCCATTCCTTATTTACTATGTCCGCCACCCGCTTGGGTATAGGAAAAACATCGGGGGGCACCGGAACCTCTAGGAACTTGTCCATCTTACATAATTTCTCTGGAATGACCAAATTGTCACAATCATCCAGAGTAGATAAAACCTCCTTAAGCAGTGTGCGGAGATGTTCTAATTTAAATTTAAATGTTACAACATCAGGTTCAGCTTGTTGAGAAATTTTTCCTGAATCTGAAATTTCTCCCTCAGACAAAACCTCCCTCCTGGCCCCTTCAGATTGGTGTGAGGGTATGTCAGAAACGTTATCATCAGCGTCCTCTTGCTCTTCAGTGTTTAAAACAGAGCAATTGCGCTTTCTTTGATAAGTAGGCATTTTAGATAAAATATTTGCAATAGAATTATCCATAACAGCCGTTAATTGTTGCATAGTAATAAGTATTGGCGCACTAGATGTACTAGGGGCCTCTTGTGTGGGCAAAACTGGTGTAGACACAGAAGGGGGTGATGCAGTACCATGCTTACTCCCCTCATCTGAAGAATCATCTTGGGCACTATTATTATCTGTGGCATCATTGTCCCTACTTTGTTTGGACACTGTGTCACAATTATCACATATATTTAAATGGGGAGACACATTGGCTTTCATACATATAGAACATCGCTTATCTGATGGTTCAGACATGTTAAACAGGCTTAAACTTGTCAACAAAGCACAAAAAACGTTTTAAAATAAAACCGTTACTGTCACTTTAAATTTTAAACAGAACACACTTTATTACTGAATATGCGAAAAAGCATGAAGCAATTGTTCAAAATTCACCAAAATTTCACCACAGTGTCTTAAAGCCTTAAAAGTATTGCACGCCAAATTTGAAAGCTTTAACCCTTAAAATAACGGAACCGGAGCCGTTTTTACATTTAACCCCTATACAGTCCCAGGTATCTGCTTTGCTGAGACCCAACCAAGCCCAGGGGGGAATACGATACCAAATGACGCCTTCAATAAGCTTTTTCAGTGGTTCTTAGCTCCTCACACATGCATCTGCATGCCTTGCCTTCCAAAAACAACTGCGCATTAGTGGCGCGAAAATGAGGCTCTGCCTATGACTAGAGAAGGCCCCCATCTGAAAAAGGTGTCCATACAGTGCCTGCCGTTTTTTAACAACAATCCCCAAGATTATAATAACTATAAAGAGTTATAATCTGTCAAATATGCTTAGCAAAGTAATCGTTTTAGCCCAGAAAAATGTCTACCAGTTTTATAAGCCCTTATAAAGCCTTTTATTCTTTTGCTTAATCTAAGAAAATGGCTTACCGGTCCCCATAGGGAAAATGACAGCCTTCCAGCATTACAAAGTCTTGTTAGAAATGTGGCCAGTCATACCTCAGGCAGAAAAAGTCTGCCAACTGCTTCCCCCAACTGAAGTTACTTCATCTCAACAGTCCTGTGTGGAAACAGCAATCGATTTTAGTAACGTTTGAAAAATCATCTTCCTCTTACAAACAGAAATCTTCTTCTCTTTTCTGTTTCAGAGTAAATAGTACATACCAGCACTATTTTAAAATAACAAACACTTGATTGAAGAATAAAAACTACATTTAAACACCAAAAAACTCTTAGCCATCTCCGTGGAGATGTTGCCTGTGCAACGGCAAAGAGAATGACTGGGGTAGGCGGAGCCTAGGAGGGATCATATGACCAGCTTTGCTGGGCTCTTTGCCATTTCCTGTTGGGGAAGAGAATATCCCACAAGTAAGGATGACGCCGTGGACCGGACACACCTATGTTGGAGAAAGGAACAACAATTTCCTGATTGATATTGTGATCCGATACTACCTTGGGAAGAATCCCAACTTAGTACGAAGAATCGCCTTATCCGCATGAAAAATAAGGTAAGGGGAATCACACTGCAGAGCCGAAAGCTTGGAAACTCTGCTAGCAGAAGAAATAGCAAGAAGAAACAAAACTTTCCAAGATAACAACTTAATATCAATTGAATGCATAGGCTCAAACGGAGCCTGCTGCAGAAATAAGAAAAAGATTAAGGCTCCAAGGGGGAGCAATAGGTTTAAATACAGGCCTAATTCTGACCAAGGCCTGCACAAAAGATTGAACATCTGGTAGATGTGCCAGACGTTTGTGCAAAACAATAGACAGTGCAGAAATCTAACCCTTCAGAGTGCTGACTTAAAAACCTTTCTCCAGGCCCTCCTGAAGAAAAGACAAAATTCAAGGAACCCTCACCCTGCTCCAAGAGAAACCCTTCTCTTCACAGCAATAAAAGGTATTTACTCCATACCTTATAGTAAATCTTACGAGTAACAGGTTTAGGAGCCTGAAGCATGGTATCAATTGCCTTCTCAGAGAAACCACGCCTAGCCAAGACTAGGCATTCAATCTCCAAGCAGTCAGCTTCAGAGAATCTAGATGTTGGTGGAGGAAGGGACCCTGAAGTAGAAGGTCCTTCATCAAAGGCAACCTCCAAGGGGGAAGAGATGACATCTTCAACAGATCCGCGAACCAGATCCTGTGAGGTCATGCAGGAACTATTAGAATCACAGAAGGAAGGAGAGCAAATGGAGGGAACAGGTAAGCAAGACTTAAGTTTCAAGACACCATCAGAGCGTCGATCAGAGTGGCTTGTGGATCTCTTGATCTTGAACCAAACATTGGAAGCTTAGTGTTTAGTTGTGACACCATCAGATACAACTCCGGAACCCGCCTCCTAAGGGTTTTCGTGAATACCGCGGGAGGACAAGCCCACTCCCCGGGATGAAAGGTCTGCCTGCTCAGAAAATCCGCCTCCCAGTTGTCCACCACTGTGATGTGGATGGCAGAAAGGAGACAATCGTGAGTCTCCACCTATAGGAGAATGCGAGTCACCTCCTTCATGGCTAACTAACTCTGAATTCCTCCCTGGTGGTTGATGTATGCCACTGAGGTGATGTTATACGATTGGAATCTGATAAACCGAACCAAAGCTAGTTGATGCCAGTCTGTTCAGGCATTGAAGATTGCTCTCAACTCTAGGATGTTTATGGGGAGAGAAGACTCTGCTTGAGTCCAAAGACCATGAGCCTTTAAAGAACCCCAAACTGCTACCCAGCCTGACAGGCTGGCATCCATGGTCACAATCACCCAGGATGGTCTCAGGAAACATGTACCCTGAGACAGATGGTCCTGCAAAATCTACCAAGCAAGAGAATCTCTTGTTAGGGGAACCAGAGATATCCTCTGCGAGAGATCTGGGTGGTCTCCGTTCCATTGTCTGAGCATGCATAACTGTAGGAGTCTCAGATGGAACCGAGCAAAAGGAATAAATGTCCATGGAAGCAACAATCAGACCAATTACTCCCATACACCAAGCCACTGATAGATGGATAGAGGAAGAGAAAGGCAAGAAGCAAGAATTCTGGATTTTCTGACATCCGTCAGAAAAATCTTCATAGACAGAGAATCTATGATTGTCTCTAAAAATCATGACATGGATGGCACTGGTGCCTCCCTTGCTAGGTCTTGCCTGGGATCGAACCCGGGAGTCCATCTTTTAGTTCTACAGAGTAGAACCTCTAAAAATTGGCGAAAACTCATGGATGTTCCTCTCCACGGAAATCTTTAAAAAGGCAAATAGATTTATACGATCTGAAGAAAAACCAGAGAATATTGCCAAAGGCAAAGGATGTCCAAAGGGACGAATCCTTCGTGAAAAACAACCCAATCCTTGAACAAAATTTCCAAGTCCCACTCAGAGATAGGGACAGAAGAGGGCCCACTGGAATGCCAGTAAAAAGTCCAGATAAAGGGACTCCTCCATAAGAGATAAATAGCATCTCATCAAAAAGAATAACAAACCTGCCGTGATATGGGTCTGCGAAAACAATCATAGAAATTGTAAAACATGTACAAGTTTGAGAACTCATCAAAATATTATAATTACTCACTGGTAATTTTAATAATCTACATAATCTAAGAAGAATCCCAGCAAGAAAAGTCATGGTTCTCTTAGACATAAAAAAATAGATAGAGCCAAAACTGACAGGGTGATATAAACTGCAAGGACATCAGATGTCAGCCAAGTACACATAAAGGACAGGAAGACCTGAACTAAAAACTGTGTTAAATCATAAATACAGTTAACTAAAGCGGATCACAAGATTCATCTCAAAAGAAGATATAAAATGCAAGTCCCTATACGAACTAGGGACACACAATTTTTTTTTTTTTTTTTTTTAGTAAACATTAGTGTCCTGACAGATATTTGAAGAAATCACTTCAGAATGAGAGAGATCCCAATCTGTGATCATATACCTAAATAAGGAACATAAGGTAAAACATATTCAAGTTCCATGCTTACTAAAATTACATGCATTGGGCACAAAGTCGCAGGTCTTAGCCGAAATAACCTTAAGGAAATATAATAAAAATATTTGTGTCCTAAGATCACTAATAGACATATGTTATGAATGGAAAGCATGGTGTTGCATACATTAGACTATAGCATAGCCCTCAACATAAAATAGGGTAACAAAAATAAATATATTAGTGTCCTAAGATCACAAGTAAATTACATGTATTGCACCTAGGAAAATACCAGGTGACAAAGGAGAAATCATCTCAGCATGAGAAACTATAGCATTGATTCATATATAGAAAAATGAAAAATAACCCTTAGTCTTAAGGAATATATATATATATATATATATATATATATATATATATATATATATATATAAATAAAATATATAAATACATAGAAAATGTATGATCATGTGTGAGCTCACAGATCATCTCATAAGATATGGCAGCAAACACCAGTCTATTATTATGCTTACCTGATAATTTAATTTCCATCGAGGGGAGGAGAGTCCACGGCTTAATTCATTACTGTTGGGAATTAAGAACCTGGCCACCAGGAGGAGGCAAAGACACCCCAGCCAAAGGCTTAAATACCTCCCCCAACCTCCCTCATCCCCCAGTCATTCTGCCGAGGGAATAAGGAACAGTAGGAGAAATATCAGGGTATAAATGGTGCCAGAAGATTAATTACATTTAGGTCCGCCCATCGGAGATACGGGTGGGAGCCGTAGACTCTCCTTCCCTCGATGGAAATGAAATTATCAGGTAAGCATAATTTATGTTTTCCATCTAAAGGGGAGGAGAGTCCAAGCCTTCATCCATTACTGTTGGGAACATATAAAGCTCTAGAGGACACTGAATGAAACCGGGAGGGAAATGCAGATCCTAATCTGAGGGCACCAAAGCCTGCAAAACCTCTCTCCCAAAAACAGCTTCCGCAGAAGCAAAAACGTCAAATTTGTAAAAGTGTGCAAGGAGGAAAAGGTAGCCGCCTTACAAATTTGCTCCATAGAGGCCTCATTCTTGAAGGCCCCAAAAAAAAGCCACAGCTCTAGTCGAATGAGCCGTGATCCTCTGAGGAGGCTTATGTCCCACTGTCTCATAGGCCAAGCGAATCAAGCTCCTCAACCAAAAGGACAAAGCAGTAGAAAAGGCTTTCTGCCCCTTGCGCTTCCCTAAATACACAACAAAAAGAGATGTAGACTGTCTGAAATCCTTCGTAGCCTGAAGATAGAACTTCAGGGCACGAACCACATCCAGATTATGAAGTAACCTCTCCTTAGAAGAAGAAGGGTTAGGACACAAAGAAGGAACCACTATTACCTGATTGATGTTACGGTTAGACACCACATTGGGGAGAAACCCCAACCCAGTGCAAAGTACAGCCTTATCCGCATTAAAAACCAGATAAGGCGGCTTACATTGCAAGGCAGCCAGTTCAGATACTCTGCGTGCCGATGCAATGGCCAACAGGAAGAGAACCTTCCAGGACAGAATCTTAATGTCGATGGAATGCATAGGTTCAAACGGAACCCTCTGCAAAACCTTAAGGACCAAGTTTAAGCTCCATGGGGGAGCAGACTGTCTAAAGACAGGCCTGATTCTAGACAAAGCCTGAACAAAGGATTGGATGTCAGGGAGCTCAGCGAATCTCCTATGCAACAAGGCTGACAATTCTCAAATCTGTCCCTTTAAGGAACTAGCGGCAAGACCCTTCTCCAAACCATCTTGGAGAAAGGACAGAATCCTGGATACCTTCATCTTATGCCAAGGATATCCATGCTTCTCACACCAGGACAAGTAAGTCCTCCACACCTTATGGTAGATGAGACGAGTGACTGGCTTCCTTGTCTGAATAAGAGTATCAATAACACTTTCTGAATAGCCTCTCTTGGCCAAGACTAGGTGTTCAATCTCCACAAAGTCAGCCTCAGAGAATAGAGATTTTGATGTTGAAAGGGGCCCTGCTCCAGCAGATCCCTGCGACAGGGCAACCTCCACGGCGGAGTGGATGACATCCCCACCAGATCCGCAAACCACATCCTCCGTGGCCACGATAGAGAAATCACAATGGCCGAAACGCGCTCCTGTTTGATGCGTGCCACTACACGAAGTAGAAGTGGTAACAGTGGAAAAATGTAAGCTAGGCTGAACCGCCAAGGCATCTATTAGCTCTGCTTGGGGATCCCTGGACCCATATCGGGGTGGTTTGCAATTGAGTCTGGATGACAGACAGGCGTTCCCCACCTGAGACATCTCTGCAAACACTTTGGGGTGAAGAGACCATTCACCCGGATGGAAGGATTGCCTGCTGAGAAAGTCTGCTTCCCAGTTGTCCACTCCTGGAATGTGAATCACAGAGTGAGCAGTTGTGGGACTCCGTCCACTCCAAGATCTGAGACACCTCCCTCATAGCTAGGGAGCTCCTCGTACCACCCCTGGTGGATGATGTATGAGCCACTGAGGTAATGTTGTCTGTCTGGAACCGGATGGAGCTGAACGACCCAAGAAGAGGCCATGCCTTCAGAGCATTGTAGATTGCTCAGAGTTCCAGAATATTTATCGGAAGGAGAGACTCCTCCTGGGACCATTTTCCATGTGCCATCCTGGCACCCCAAACAGCTCCCCATCCTGCCAGACTCGCGTCCGTGGTCACAATCTCCCAGGACGGTCTCAAGAAAGATGTCCCCATGGGCAGTTGCTCCGGACGGATCCACCACGAGAGGGAGAGCCGAGCATCCATGGATGTCTGTAGTGATAGATCTGAATGATCGCCGTTCCACTATCTCAACATGCACAATTGAATAGGTCTGAGACGGAACCTGGTGAATTAAATTAAGTCTATGCTGGAAACCATGAGTCCTATCACCTCCATACACTGAGCCACCGAGGGGCTTGAGGAGGACTGAAGGGCAAGACAGGAGGACACAATATTCCTGCGTCGATGGTCTGTGAGAAAAATTTTCATGTACAGAATCTATTATCGTACCCAGGAACTCCATTCTGTTGCTGGGTATCAAGGAAATCTTTCCTGAGTTGATCTTCCAACCGTGAGATTGGAGCAAAAGAAGAAGAGCCCTTGAATGATCCTCTGCGAGACTTAGTGACGGCACCTGGACTAGAATGTCGTCCAGATAGGGCGACACAGTAATGCCTCTGGTCACCGCAAATAGCGCCCACAGAACCTTCGTGAAGACTCTCGGGGCCGTCACCAGACCAAAGGGAAGGGCCACAAACTTGAAGTGTTGGTCCAGAAACGCAAATTTCAGGAACTTGAAGTGGTCCCTGTGGATTGGCACATGAAGGTAAGGTCCTTCAAGTCTATGGTTGTCATGGACTGTCCCTCTTGAACTAGGAGCAGAATAGATCTGATTGTTTCCATTTTGAACGATGGAACACTCAGAAACTTGTTTAAACACTTTAGGTCCAGAATCAGGAGGAACGTGCCCTCCCTCCTTTGGAACAACAAAAACAGAATTTATGCTTACCTGATAAATTACTTTCTCCAACGGTGTGTCCGGTCCACGGCGTCATCCATTACTTGTGGGGAAATATTCTCCCCCACAGGGAAAGGCAAGGAGAGCACACAGCAAGAGCTGTCCATATAGCTCCCCCTCTGGCTCCGCCCCCCAGTCATTCGACCGACGGTTAGGAGAAAAAGGAGAAACTATAGGGTGCCGTGGTGACTGTAGTGTATAAAGAAAAAAAAATTCAACCTGATTAGGAAACCAGGGCGGGCCGTGGACCGGACACACCGTTGGAGAAAGTAATTTATCAGGTAAGCATAAATTCTGTTTTCTCCAACATTAGTGTGTCCGGTCCACGGCGTCATCCATTACTTGTGGGAACCAATACCAAAGCTTTAGGACACGGATGAAGGGAGGGAGCAAATCAGGTTACCTAAATGGAAGGCACCACGGCTTGCAAAACCTTTCTCCCAAAAATAGCCTCCGAAGAAGCACAAGTATCAAATTTGTAGAATTTGGCAAATGTGTGCAGAGAGGACCAAGTCGCTGCCTTACATATCTGATCAACAGAAGCCTCGTTCTTGTAGGCCCAAGTGGAAGCCACAGCCCTAGTAGAGTGAGCTGTGATTCGGTCAGGAGGTTGCCGTCCGGCAGTCTCATAAGCCAATCGGATAATGCTTTTCAGCCAGAAAGAGAGAGAGGTAGCAGTAGCTTTTTGACCTCTCCTCTTACTAGAGTAAACGACAAACAAAGATGAGGTTTGTCTAAAATCTTTTGTTGCTTCTAAGTAGAACTTTAAAGCACGAACAACATCTAAATTGTGTAATAAACGTTCCTTCTTTGAAACTGGATTCGGACACAGAGAAGGAACAACTATTTCCTGGTTAATATTCTTGTTGGAAACAACTTTTGGAAGGAAACCAGGCTTAGTACGCAAAACAACCTTATCTGAATGGAAAACCAGATAGGGTGGATTACATTGCAAAGCAGATAATTCAGAAACTCTTCTAGCAGAAGAAATAGCAACCAAAAACAGAACTTTCCAAGATAATAACTTAATATCTATGGAATGTAAAGGTTCAAACGGAACCCCTTGAAGAACTGAAAGAACTAAATTTAGACTCCAAGGAGGAGTCATGGGTCTGTAAACAGGCTTGATTCTAACCAAAGCCTGAACAAAAGCTTGTACATCTGGCACAGCTGCCAGTCGTTTGTGTAACAAGACAGATAAAGCAGAAATCTGTCCTTTTAGAGAACTAGCTGACAACCCTTTATCCAAACCTTCTTGGAGAAAGGAGAGAAACTTTGGAATTTTAATCTTACTCCAGGAGAATCCCTTGGATTCACACCAGCAGATATATTTTTTCCATATTTTATGGTAAATCTTTCTAGTCACAGGTTTTCTGGCTTGGACCAGAGTATCTATCACAGAATTCGAAAACCCACGCTTGGATAAAATCAAGCTTTCAATTTCCAAGCAGTCAGCTGCAGAGAAACTAGATTTGGATGTTCGAATGGACCTAGTACTAGAAGATCCTGTCTCAAAGGTAGCTTCCATGGTGGAGCCGATGACATATTCACCAGGTCTGCATACCAAGTCCTGCGTGGCCACGCAGGAGCTATCAGAATCACCGAGGCCTTCTCCTGTTTGATCCTGGCTATGAGCCTGGGAAGGAGAGGAAACGGTGGAAACACATACGCTAGGTTGAACGACCAAGGCGCCACTAATGCATCCACTAGAGTCGCCTTGGGATCCCTGGATCTGGACTCGTAGCAAGGAATCTTGAAGTTCTGACGGGACGCCATTAGATCCATGTCTGTAATGCCCCATAATTGGGTTAACTGAGCAAAGACCTCCGGTTGGAGTTCCCACTCCCCCGGATGGAAAGTCTGACGACTCAAATAGTCCGCCTCCCAGTTGTCTACTCCTGGGATGTGAATAGCAGATAGATGGCAGGAGTGATTCTCTGCCCATTGGATAATCTTGGTTACTTCCTTCATCGCTAGGGAACTCTGTTCCCCCCTGATGATTGATGTACGCAACAGTCGTTATGTTGTCCGACTGAAATCTTATGAACCTGGCTTCCGCTAGCTGAGGCCAAGCCAGGAGCGCATAGAATATTGCTCTTAGTTCCAAAATGTTTATCGGGAGAAGCGACTCTTCCCGAGACCATAGGCCCTGAGCTTTCAGGGAGTCCCAGACCGCGCCCCACCCCAAGAGGCTGGTGTCGGTCGTGACGATGACCCACTCCGGTCTGCGGAAACTCATTCCCTGAGACAGGTGATCCTGGGTCAACCACCAGAGAAGTGAGTCCCTGGTTACCTGGTCTACTTGAATTTGGGGAGACAAGTCTGTATAGTCCCCATTCCACTGATTGAGCATGCACAGCTGTAATGGTCTTAGATGAATTCGAGCAAAAGGAACCACGTCCATTGCTGCGACCATTAGTCCTATTACTTCCATGCACTGAGCTATGGAGGGTTGAGGAATAGAATGAAGAACTCGACAAACGTTTAGAAGCTTTTTTAGCTTTCTGACTTCTGTCAGGAAGATCTTCATTTTCACAGAATCTATTATTGTTCCCAGAAAAGGAACCCTTGTGGACGGTGACAGTGAACTCTTTTCTATGTTCACCTTCCACCCGTGAGATCTGAGAAAAGCCAACACAATGTCTGTGTGGGCCCTTGCTTTGGAAAGAGACGACGCTTGGATTAGGATGTCGTCTAGATAAGGTGCTACAGCGATGCCCCTCGGAGTTAGGACCGCTAGAAGGGACCCTAGCACCTTTGTGAAAAATTCTGGGAGCGGTGGCTAAACCGAATGGAAGAGCCACGAACTGGTAATGTTTGTCCAGAAAGGCGAACCTCAGGAACTGATGATACGTTTTGTGGATTGGAATATGCAGATACGCATCCTTTAGATCCACGGTAGTCAAATATTGACCCTGCTGGATTGTCGGCAAGATTGTCCGAATGGTTTCCATTTTGAAGGATGGAACACTGAGGAACTTGTTTAATATCTTTAAATCCAGAATTGGCCTGAAAGTTCCCTCTTTTTTGGGAACCACAAACAGGTTTGAGTAAAAACCTAGACCTTGTTCCCCGGAGGGGACTGGGTTTATCACTCCCATCTTTGATAGGTCTCTTACACAATGTAAGAATGCCTGTTTCTTTATCTGGTCTGAAGATAAGCGAGACAGGTGGAACCTTCCCCTTGGAGGAAGTCCCTTGAACTCTAGCAGGTATCCCTTGGAGACTATCTCTAGTGCCCAGGGATCCGGAACATCTCTTGCCCAAGCCTGAGCGAAGAGAGATAGTCTGCCCCCTACCAGATCCGGTCCCGGATCGGGGCTACCCCTTCATGCTGTCTTGGTAGCAGCAGCAGGTTTCTTGGTCTGTTTACCCTTGTTCCAGCCTTGCATGGGCTTCCAAGCGGGTTTGGGCTGGGCCGCGTTACCTTCTTGTCTAGTGGCAGTGGAGTTATTAGCCGGTCCGTTCCTGAAATTGTGAAAGGAATGAAAATTAGACTTGTTCTTAGCCTTAAAAGGCCTATCCTGTGGGAGGGCATGGCCCTTACCCCCAGTGATGTCTGAAATAATTTCCTTCAATTCCGGCCCAAAAAGGGTCTTACCTTTGAAAGGAATATTAAGTAACTTAGTCTTGGACGACACATCTGCCGACCAGGATTTCAGCCAAAGCGCCCTCCGCGCTACTATAGCAAAACCTGAGTTTTTCGCCGCCAATTTCGTTATTTGAAAGGCGGCATCCAATATAAAGGAATTAGCTAATTTTAATGCGTGAATTCTGTCCATGACTTCTTCATAGGAAGTCTCTTTCTGGAGCGACCTTTCTAGTTCCTCGAACCAAAAGGACGCCGCTGAAGTGACAGTAATAACACACGTAGCTGGTTGAAGGATGAACCCTTGCTGAACAAAAATCTTTTTAAGCAATCCTTCCAATTTTTTATCCATAGGATCTTTGAAAGCGCAGCTGTCCTCTATAGGAATAGTGGTGCGCTTCGCTAGTGTTGAAACAGCTCCCTCAAACTTCGGGACCGTCTGCCATGCGTCCCTTCTAGGGTCTACTATGGGAAACATTTTCTTAAATATAGGAGGTGGGGCAAAGGGTACACCTGGCTTCTCCCACTCCTTTTCCACTATGTTCGCTACCCTTTTGGGTATTGGAAAAGCGTCGTCGTGCACTGGGACCTCTAAAAATTTGTCCAATTTGCACAACTTCTCTGGTACTACCATAGAATCACAGTCATCCAGAGTAGCTAATACCTCCTTTAGCAAAGCGCGGAGATGTTCTAGATTAAACTTAAATGCTACTATATCAGGTTCTGCCTGTTGAGAAATTTTTCCTGAGTCTGAAATTTCACCCTCAGACAGCCCTTCCCTCACAGCCAATTCCGATTGATGTGAGGGTAAAATAGATAAAGCATCGTCAGCGTCTGATTGTTCATCCCTTTTATCTGTATTTAAAGCTGAACAATCACGCTTTCTCTGAAATGCTGGCAGTTTGGATAAAAGATTTGCTATAGAATTATCCACTACTGCTGTTAATTGTTGCATAGAAATAAGCACTGGTGCGCTAGGTGTCGCCTGCGCAGGCAAAGCTGGTGTAGACACAGAAGGAGAGGATGTAGAACTATCCCCACTACCTTCATTAGATAAATCATCTTGGGCAACATTATGAAATGTAAAAGAGCTGTCCTCATTTTGTTTGGACGCTATGGCACAATTATCACAAACACTCGAAGGGGGAACCACATTTGTCTCTACACACACAGAACATAGGTTATCTGATGGCACAGACATGTTAAACAGATTTAGGCAGGCAAACAATGCAATAAAAACGATTTTAAACAAAAACGTTACTGTCTCTTTAAATAATAAAATGACACACTTTATTTCTGAATGTTCAAAAAACTATGAAGGCAATATTCGATTTTTCTGAAATTTGGACCCCAGTGTCTTAATGCTTAGAAAGTATTGCACAGCAAATATGGAGACTCTAGCTCTTAAAACAAGCAAACCGGAGCTAATTGTTGGATTTAACCGTTTTTATACACCACAATCCCTGCTTACAGCATTGCTGCAGCTTTTACCTTTCTTAGGGGTCAATCATCCACAGAAATAAGCCTTCTGGAGTCACTTTCTGAGCCACAGGACCCTCTCACATGGAACTGCATGCACTGCCTTGAAATTAACTGAAGTGCCAAAATGAGGCCTCCTCCCTCAGTACACTAGAGTGAAGGGGCCTTCCTGACTAGATTTAGGTGTCTAAAGCAAGCCAGATCAATAAAAAACGTCCCCAAGTGTATATGAGCTTATAAAACATTTCAATTGCCATCATATTGTAATAAAAAAACAATCGATTTGGCCCCTGACAGTGTCTACCAGCATAAAAATCAAAAAGGGGAAGCCTGTTATCTTTTTGCTGAGGTGAAAGAAAAATGGCTTACCGTTTTCCCTGAGGGGAAAAATGACTGTCATCTAGCATTAGCCTGTGTTGTTAGAAGGAGACTAGTCATACCTGAAGCAGATGAGTCTGCAAGCTGTTACCCCCAACTGAAGTTCTCTTGTTTCAACAGTCCTGCTTGGTAACAGAAATGGATTTTAGTTACTTGTGCTAAAATCATAGCCCTCTTAAACAGAAATCTTCATCACTTTTCTGTTGTAGAGTAAATAGTACAAGCCAGCACTATTTTAAAATAACAAACTCTTGATAGAAGAATAAAAAACTACAACTATACACCACAAACTCCTCACCATCCCCGTGGAGATGCTACTTGTTCAGAGCGGCAAGGAGAATGACTGGGGGGCGGAGCCAGAGGGGGAGCTATATGGACAGCTCTTGCTGTGTGCTCTCCTTGCCTTTCCCTGTGGGGGAGAATATTTCCCCACAAGTAATGGATGACGCCGTGGACCGGACACACCAATGTTGGAGAAAAGATTTGAATAGTACCCTAGACCCCTTTCTACTTGGGGTACTGGTACGATGACACCTAGAGAGGAGAGGTCTCTCACACATTCTAGAAAGGCTTCTCTCTTTTCCGGTCTTGAAGACAGGTTTGATAGGAGGAATCTGCCCCTGGGCGGATGGGATCTGAACCCTATCCTGTAACCCTGGGTGACAACATCCAGAATCCAAGGATCCTGAACGTCCTGCAACAATGCTTCTTAGAAGAGTGATTATCTGCCCACTACTTGGTCCAGAGACCGGTCGGGGGCCGCCCTTCATGCCGATTTTGTCTCAGCGGGTTTCTTGCTCTGCTTAGACTTGTTCCAAGAATAAGCCGGTTTCCAAGTTCTCTTGGACTGGTCCGCTTTTGCGGTGGGCCTTGTCTGCACGAAAGGCTTAGCTTTCTTATCCTGCGGTAGGAAAGCTCCCTTGCCTTCCATAAACGTGGATATGATCGAATCCAATCCTGGACCGAACAGAATCTTTCCTTGAAAAGGCAGGGACAACAGCCTTGACTTAGAAGTCATGTCCGCAGACCAAGCCTTTAGCCACAGAGCCCTGCGAGCTAAAACAGAAAAACCTGACACCTTAGCGTTCAGGCGAATAATTTGCATATTGGCATCACATATGAAAGAATTGGCAATCTTCAGCGTCTTAACCTTGTCCTGTATCTCGTCAATGGGAGTCCCCCCCTCGATCATTTCACACAGAGATTCACACCAATATGTCGCAGCTCCGGCGACCACGGTTACAGCCGCTGCCGGCTGAAAAGCAAACCCTGTGTATTGAAACATCTTCCTTAACATGTTTTCCAACTTTTTATCTATGGACTCTTTAAACGACGAACTATCCTCCAGGGGAATAGTTGTCCACTTCACGAGCGTGGATATCACCATCCACCTTAGGGACAGTACCCCACAGCTACAGCTGAGAGTCCAGGATGGGGAACAGTTTCTTAAAGGAAGAAGAAGGGGAAAAGGAAGAACCTAATCGCTCCCATTCATTCTTAATAATATTTGCCATCTTAACAGGAACCGGGAAGGCCTGAGACACCACCCTGTCCTCATAAACCTTATCAAGTTTAGGAATCGCAGGTTCCTAAACTTGATACAATTTTCCATCCTAAACGTAAAGTCAGGCTCCTCCGCAGCCGGAGGTTTAGATGACACGGACTCCGACGAGTCGGAATGGGCCTCATCATCGTATAATGCCTCAGAAATTTCCACAGGCGTAGACAACCCCTGGGCCGGGCCGCCATGATATGCTCTACGCTTGTGCTTAGCAGAACGTGGTAAGGTATGGATCACTTTCGATACCGCCGTTTGCAGTTGATCCACAAAATCTGACCGCCAACGAATCTCTCCCGCAGGAGTAATGGTTGGACCCTGGGGCGCTGCATGTGCAATAGGAGATGGATGCAGGGAACGCACCTCATAGGACGGGGACCCCTCAGAAGTTGACGGCTCAGTAGTACTAGACATCCATTTGCTATTAGATGTCGTAACTTTTTATGGCATGTGGAACATAGTTGAGCAAGCTGATCTACCAGAACCTCCTCACAATAAACATAGGAAGCCCTCTAACGCGTCAGAGTCCTCCATAGCTTGCGCTGTTATTAAGGACTAGATTAACTTAATAAATAGGCACCTTTATAACCTCCAATGGCCGGGTACTCACCACCTCCTATGACCCGGACTACAGAAACTGTTTTGTCTCCTGCGCCGCTGATCAACAGAGGAAGATAGCCACACCCGGTCACATGAAATGCTTGGCAGGAAACCCCCCTGCCTATGGAGAAAACGCACAAAAAAAAGGGATGCGCCATACTCCCGCAAGTCCCCTGAAAGTTCCACACATTGCCAGAGCCTCATCTCGCATATAACGCTGCAATAACACAATTAACAATATCATGTATAAACCCCCCTGTTCAATAATTCCCTTTCCAGGAATATTAACCCTTGATTCTTTAAAGATAAAAGGTGTCACACTGACCCTGTCTTCCGTGTTATCATTATGTAATAAAAATTAAACGATCTTACCAGAATCCACGCCATGGAACAGGAACACGGCCCTTTAAGTATGACAGGTTAGTAGCCTCGCTCCTGACATGGACTTGAGTGTAAAAAGCAGGCAGCGAAACTCGTCAACGCCGAATGCTTGTAGAGCTGTTAATTTGAGTCGGGATGGTTTTGCAGAAAGACTCTCCCTGCATGTCCGGACTCTAACTTTCACCCAGGCTCTCACTGAGAGGCTGACAGGACTACAGTCCCATTCCGGAGAGTACTACCCTCCATAAGAGACTACTCCGATCTTCAGCCTCCTGTGACGAAAGGAAAAGAATGACTGGGGGATGAGGGAGGTATTTAAGCCTTTGGCTGGGGTGTCTTTGCCTCCTCCTGGTGGCCAGGTTCTTAATTCCCAACAGTAATGAATGAAGCCGTGGACTCTCCTCCCCTTTAGATGGAAATTAACACTACATGAGGATGTTTCCCTCATTAGGTGTAGGCTACGTAGTAAGGGAAAAACTCCTTTCTAAGTGGTCGGAAAGCTTCCATTCTATCCTAGCCACCATTAAAGATTTCCCCTCACATAGGGAAAGAAGGCGAGAGTTAAGAATCCCTGTGCTACAAACTGCCTTTATAACATTAGGTGAATCCGTTTCCTAGCGGGCAAGAAAAACGTTATTTTGCCATGAATGCGGCCATGCGTGCAGGTGTTACATGAGAGTGTGTCTCTATAAACACGGATAACAAAACTTCTCCGGTTCAATAAAGTAAAACCCCTACCAGAAAACCGGAGCTCTTTCATATAACAGCTCAGTTTAGCGATATACCTGTGGCTCAGATTAGCTGTGCCCCTAAGCAGTTTGCTGCATACCAATACAGCGTAACTGTTTCTAATGTGATTAAAAAGAGGCGCAGATACCCTCCACTGACAAAAAGGGGCTTACTCTAGGGCGAACAGGAGCCTTAAAACACCCAACTGCTCATGGCCCCTAAAAGTATCCTTGTCCCAGGGTTTAAAAGTTAGTTTAGACCATCAGAGAGGGAATAATGCGCCATTAGGATACTACCAATCCTGAAAGCAGGTCATTACTCTGCTTCTGCTGCCCAAAAATATCCCAAATTTGAAGAGATATGTCTCCAGTCTCCAATGAAAATAAATGAGGAATTATAACCCCCAAGTGTTATGTCCTTCTCACCTAGAAGATAAAAAGCACTTTCCTGTGAAGTTCAGCTGCAGAGCAGGAAACGGCTTCTCAGGTATGAAAGATTCATCCAACCTCTGACAGTGACCTGTAGAAAAAGAAAAACACAGTAACTAACCCTGGTGTTCTATATAGGGGTAGCAAAAATGTTGGAAGTTAAGCAAGGACTACCTCGCCGTCTTCTAACTGCCAAAAGCCACTATTATTCTTACAAAGAGAATTACATGGACACAGCTAGACCCCAATCCTTGCTTGCAGGGAAAAGTACCCATTAAAGTATTAAATATCTTCAGACACCAACTTCGCACATCCTCCCGATGATCAAGGCAAAGAATGACGGGGATTATTGGTAATGGAAGTGACACTTTAAAGCTCTGTTGGGGTGTTCTTTGCCTCCTCCTGCCGGCCAGGAGTTGAATTCCCACTAGTAATTGGAATGGAATTGTGGACTCTTCATGCCAGTGGAAAGAAACTATGAATTTGAAGGGAAAGTAAAGTAACATTTTCTCATGATTAGTATGGAGCATGCAATTTAAAAACATTTCAATTTACTTCTATTATCTAATTTGCATTGTTCTCTAGGTATCCTTTGGTGAAAAGCATACCTAGGTAGGCTCAGGAGCAGCAATGCACTGCAGGGAGCTAGCAAATAAATTGTGGCGGCACATTTATGTTTTTTCTAACGGCTCACTTGATGTGCTCAGCAAGCAACACATTGCTGCTCCTTTAACAAAGGATACCAAGAAAACAAAGCAAATTTGATAACAGAAGAAAATTGCAAAGTTGTTTAAAATGGCATGCTCTGAGTCATTAAAGGGATATAAAACCCAATTTTTTTCTTTCAAGAGTCAGAACATGTAATTTTTAGCAACTTTCAAATTTTCTCCTATTGTCAATTTATCTTCAGTCTCTTGATATCTTTTATTTGAAAAAAGCAGGAATGTAAGGTTAGGAGCGGACTCTATAGCAAAACGACAAAAAGGAAAGAGGTGCCGCATGTGTGATTCGGTAACATAAGGTAATCAAATACGGACAGGAGACACAGGGTACTCACATGTGACAAAGGCACTCTTTTGTGCCTATAGGAACAGGCTGGATTTTATTCAGCAATCCAGCTAGCTGAACTCTGGCGTGTCTTGGACTCCAGAGGCACCGTGACACAGGATCAGGAGTGGTACTCATTTTAACTTTGGTTTTTATATACTTTTTAATAAATCCAATTGGAATGTTTTAAACTCCCAGTGCTTAGTGTTGACTCTCTCAGCCTACGCTACCAAGAGGGGTGTTCGTTTGCCCTCCTACTTCAATTTGCTGCAGATCCTGGGTTCCTGTGCCTCTGGAGTCAAAGATACCCTAGAGTACCACCCATTATTATTATTAGCAGGTATTTGTAGAGCGCCAACAGATTCTGCAGCACTATAAACATAGTTGGTATACAGGATAACATTTATAGGGATCAAATGGGTAGAGGGCCCTGCCGAAAGTTGAACTTTTCTAGTCGGCTCTTATGATCTACAAACAGATGCTCTCATAGGCTTTCTAAGGGGTTCAAGGGGAAAGCGATGGAGTTAGGAAAGGTTAGTGTTGGTTGTATGCATCCCTGAATAGTAGAGTCTTTAGGGAGCGCTTGAAGCTGTTAAAACTAGGGAAGAGTCTTGTGAAACGAGGCAGGGAGTTCCACAGGATGGGGGCCAGTCTAGAGAAGTCCTGTAAACGGAATGTGAGGAAGTAACAAGAGAGGAGGAGAGTAGGAGAATGTGAGCAGAGCGAAGGGGATGGGAGGAAAACACAATTTATGCTTACCTGATAAATTTATTTCTCTTGTGGTGTATCCAGTCCACGGATCATCCATTACTTGTGGGATATTCTCATTCCCAACAGGAAGTTGCAAGAGGACACCCACAGCAGAGCTGTTATATAGCTCCTCCCCTAACTGCCATATCCAGTCATTCGACCGAAAACACGAGAAAGGAGAAACCATAGGGTGCAGTGGTGACTAGTTTAAATGAAAAAATTACCTGCCTTAAAATGACAGGGCGGGCCGTGGACTGGATACACCACAAGAGAAATAAATTTATCAGGTAAGCATAAATTGTGTTTTCTCTTGTAAGGTGTATCCAGTCCACGGATCATCCATTACTTGTGGGATACCAATACCAAAGCTAAAGTACACGGATGAAGGGAGGGACAAGGCAGGTACTTAAACGGAAGGTACCACTGCCTGTAAAACCTTTCTCCCAAAAATAGCCTCCGAAGAAGCAAAAGTATCAAATTTGTAGAATTTTGAAAAAGTATGAAGCGAAGACCAAGTCGCCGCCTTGCAAATTTGTTCAACAGAAGCCTCATTTTTAAAGGCCCAAGTGGAAGCCACAGCTCTAGTAGAATGAGCTGTAATCCTTTCAGGAGGCTGCTGGCCAGCAGTCTCATAGGCTAAGCGGATTATGCTTCTTAGCCAAAAAGAGAGGTTGCCGAAGCCTTTTGACCTCTCCTCTGTCCAGAGTAGACAACAAACAAAGCAGATGTTTGACAAAAATCTTTAGTAGCTTGTAAGTAAAACTTTAAAGCACGAACCACGTCCAGATTGTGTAATAGACGTTCCTTCTTTGAAGAAGGATTAGGACACAAGGATGGAACAAGAATCTCTTGATTGATATTCTTGTTAGATACCACCTTAGGTAAAAACCCAGGTTTGGTAGCCAGGACTACCTTATCCGTATGGAAGATCAGATAAGGAGAATCACATTGTAAAGCAGATAACTCGGAGACTCTACAAGCCGAGGAAATAGCTACCAAAAACAGAACTTTCCAAGATAAAAGATTGATATCTATGGAATGAAGAGGTTCAAACGGAACTCCTTGAAGAACCTTAAGAACCAAATTTAAGCTCCATGGGGGAGCAACAGGTTTAAACACAGGCTTGTTTCTAACCAAAGCCTGACAAAATGCCTGAACGTCTGGAACATCTGCCAGACACTTGTGCAAAAGAATAGACAGAGCAGAAATCTGTCCTTTTAAGGAACTAGCTGACAATCCTTTTTCCAAACCAACTTGGAGAAAAGATAATATCCTGGGAATTCTAACCCTTGGATTCACACCAATAAAGATATGTACGCCATATTTTATGGTAAATTTTCCTGGTGACAGGCTTTCATGCCTGTATTAAGGTATCAATAACTGACTCGGAGAAGCAACGCTTTGATAAAATCAAGCGTTCAATCTCCAGGCAGTCAGTCTCAGAGAAATTAGATTTGGATGGTTGAAAGGACCCTAAAGTAGAAGGTCCTGTCTCAGAGGCAGAGTCCATGGTGGAAAGGATGACATGTCCACCAGATCTGCATACCAGGTCCTGCGTGGCCACGCAGGCGCTATCAAAATCACTGATGCTCTCTCCTGCTTGACCTTGGCAATCAGTCGAGGGAGCAGAGGAAACGGTGGAAACACATAAGCCAGGTTGAAAGACCAGGGCGCTGCTGAGCCACCGAAGGGCGCGGAATGGAATGAAGAACATGGCAGCAATTTAGAAGCTTTGATAACCTGGACTCCGTCAGGTAAATTTTAATTTCTACAGAATCTATCAGAGTCCCTAGGAAGGAAACTCTTGTGAGTGGGGATAGAGAACTCTTTTCCTCGTTCACTTTCCACCCATGCGATCTCAGAAATGCCAGTACTACGTCCGTATGAGACTTGGCAATTTGGAAGTTTGACGCCTGTATCAGGATGTCGTCTAAATAAGGGGCCACTGCTATGCCCCGCGGCCTTAGGACCGCCAGAAGCGACCCTAGAACCTTCGTAAAGATTCTTGGGGCTGTAGCTAATCCAAAGGGAAGAGCTACAAACTGGTAATGCCTGTCTAGAAAGGCAAACCTGAGAAACCGATGATGATCTTTGTTATCGGAATGTGAAGATAAGCATCCTTTAAATCCACTGTAGTCATATATTGACCCTCCTGGATCATAGATAGGATGGTACGGATAGTTTCCATCTTGAATGATGGAACTCTGAGGAATTTGTTTAAGATCTTTAGATCCAAAATTGGTCTGAAGGTTCCCTCTTTTTTTGGGAACCACAAACAGATTTGAGTAAAAACCCTGTCCCTCCTTTGGAACTGGATGGATCACTCCCATAACTAGGAGGTCTCGTACACAGGGTAAGAATGCCTCTCTCTTTATCTGGTTTGCAGATAATTGTGAAAGGTGAAATTCTCCCTTTTGGGGGGGAAGCTTTGAAGTCCAGAAGATATCCCTGGGATATAATTTCCAACACCTAGGGATCCTGGACATCTCTTGCCCACGCCTGGGCGAAGAGCGAAAGTCTGCCCCCTACTAGATCCGTTACCGGATAGGGGGCCGTTCCTTCATGCTGTCTTAGAGGCAGCAGAAGGCTTTTTGGCCTGCTTACCTTTGTCCCAGGTCTGGTTTGGTCTCCAGACCGTCTTGGGCTGAGCAAAAGTTCCCTCTTGTTTGCATTAGAGGAAGTTGATGCCGCACTTGCCTTGAAGTTTCGAAAGGCACGAAAATTAGACTGTTTGGCCCTTGATTTGGACCTGTCCTGAGGAAGGGCATGACCTTTTCCTCCAGTGATATGAGCAATAATCTCCTTCAAACCAGGCCCGAATAGGGTCTGCCCCTTGAAGGGAATGTTAAGCAGCTTAGATTTTGAAGTCACGTCAGCTGACCATGATTTAAGCCATAGCGCCCTGTGCGCCTGTATAGCAAAACCAGAATTCTTAGCCGTTAGTTTAGTCAAATGAACAATGGCATCAGAAACAGTGCTCTAAGCTTGCCAAGTATGTCATCCAATGGAGTCGCTACCTGTAAAGGCTCTTCCAGAGACTCAAACCAGAACGCCGCAGCAGCAGTGACAGGAGCAATGCATGCAAGGGGCTGTAGGATAAAACCTTATTGAATAAACATTTTCTTAAGGTAACCTTCTAATTTTTTATCCATTGGATCTAAAAAAGCACAACTGTCCTCGACAGAGATAGTAGTACGCTTTGCTGAAGTAGAAACTGCTCCCTCCACCTTAGGAACTGTCTGTCATAAGTCCCGTGTGGTGGCGTCTATTGGAAACATTTTTCTAAAAATAGGAGGGGAAGAGAACGTCACACCTGGTCTATCCCATTCCTTATTAATAATTTCTGTAAACCTTTTAGGTATTGGAAAAACATCAGTACACACCGGCACTGCATAGTATTTATCCAGTCTACACAATTTCTCTGGCACTGCAATTGTATCACAGTCATTCAGAGCAGCTAAAACCTCCCTGAGAAACACGCAGTGTTCAAGCTTAAATTTAAATGTAGAAATATCAGAATCAGGTTGCATCATCTTTCCTGAGTCAGAAACATCACCCACAGACTGAAGCTCTCCTTCCTCAGCTTCTGCATAATGTGAGGCAGTATCAGACATGGTTCTTAAAGCGTCAGTATGCTCTGCATTTCGTCTAACCCCAGAGCTATCTCGCTTACCTCTAAATTCAGGTAGTCTGGCTAATACCGCTGACAGTGTATTATCCATGACTGCCTCCATGTCTTGTAAAGTAATCGCTATGGGCGCCCTAGATGTACTTTGCGCCATTTGAGCGTGAGTCCCTTGAGCGGGAGTCAAAGGATCTGACACGTGGGGAGAGTTAGTCGGCATGACTTCCCCCTCGTCAGATTCCTCTGGTTATAAATTTTTTTAAAGACAGAATATGATCTTTATTGCTTAAAGTGAAATCAGTACATTTGGTACACATTCTAAGAGGGGGTTCCACCATGGCTTTTAAACATAATGAACAAGGAGTTTCCTCTATGTCAGACATGTTTGTACAGACTAGCAATGAGACTAGCAAGCTTGGAAAACACTTTAAATCAAGTTAACAAGCAAATATAAAAAATGGTACTGTGCCTTTAAGAGAAACAAATTTTGTCAAAATTTGAAAAACAGTGAAAAAAGGCAGTAAATCAAACGAAATTTTTACAGTGTATGTAATAAGTTAACAGAGCATTGCACCCACTTGCAAATGGATGATTAACCCCTTAATTCAAAAAACGGATCAAAAAAACGATAGAGACGTTTTTGAACAGACACAACAAACTGCCACAGCCTGCTGTGGCCCTACCTTCCCCAATAAACGACTTTGGAAAGCCTTTGAGCCCTTTAGAGATGTCCTATAGCATACAGGGGACTCCTGAGGGAAGCTGGATGTCACAGTTTGTAATTTTAACTGCAACAACTGTAACTTTTATACTACAACAGTGGAAAGCCTCATGAAACTGTTTCTAGGCAACATTTAAGCCAGCCATGTGGAAAAAACTAGGCCCCAATAAAGTTTTATCACCAAAGCATATATAAAAACGATTAACATGCCAGCAAACGTTTTATATTGCAATTTTATAAGGGTATTACCCCTGAGAGTAAGCATGATACCAGTCGCTATTAAATCACTGTATTCAGGCTTAACTTACATTAATCCGGTATCATCAGCATTTTCTAGCATTTTCCATTTCTAGAAAATATTGTAACTGCACATACCTCATAGAGTAACCTGCACGCCATTCTCCCACTGAAGTTACCTCTCTCCTCAGACATATGTGAGAACAGCAATGGATCTTAGTTACAACCTGCTAAGATCATAGAAAACAGGCAGATTCTTCTTCTATTTACTGCCTGGAATAAAATAGTACAACTCCGGTACCATTTAAAATAACAAACTTTTGATTGAAGATAAAAAACTAACTATATTTCACCACTCTCTCTTACTACCTCCATGCGTGTTGAGAGTTGCAAGAGAATGACTGGATATGGCAGTTAGGGGAGGAGCTATATAACAGCTCTGCTGTGGGTGTCCTCTTGCAACTTCCTGTTGGAAATGAGAATATCCCACAAGTAATGGATGATCCGTGGACTGGATACACCTTACAAGAGAAAAGTATCTGGAAACAAAGTCTGAAATGTAGTGGGGAGCAGTGCAGTTGAGGACTTTATATGTCAGCGTGAGGATTTTGTGTTTAATCCGGGAGGCAAGAGGAAGCCAGTGAAGAGATTGGCAGAGAGGTGCAGCAGATAAAGAGCAACGTGTAAGGAAGATGAGCCTGGCAGAGGCATTCATTATGAATTGTAAAGGATCTAGGCGGCAGCTAGGAAGACCAGAGAGGACGGAGTTGCAGTAGTCGAGAAAGGATGAGAGGGTGGATACAAATCTTAGTTGTGTCTTGTGTAAGGAAATGTCTAATTTCAGAGATGTTTTTAAGGTGGAAGCGGCAGGATTTAGCCAAGGACTGAATGTGAGGAGTGAAGGAAAGGTCTGAGTCAAGTGTGACCTCAAGACATCAAGCATGCGGGGTAGGGGTAATTATAGAATTATCAACAGTTATAGAAAATTGGGGGGTGGAGATTGTGAAAGAAGGGGGAAAAATAAGGAGCTCAGTTTTGGAGGGATTTAGCTTAAGGTAGTGAGAGGACATCCAAGATGAGATATGAGAAAGACAGTTAATGACACGGGTTAGTAAGGAGGTAGGTCTGGTGCAGAGAGGTAGATTTGGGTGTCATCGGCATACAAATGATATTGAAACCCGTGGGACTTTATTAAGGAACCCAATGATGACATATAGATTGAAAAGAGAAGGGGACCAAGGACAGAGCCTTGAGGTACCCCAACAGAAAGTGGTAACGGGGCAGAGGATGCTCCGGAGAAGGCTACACTAAAGGTACGGTTAGATAGATAGGAAGAGAACCACAAGAGAGCTGTGTTGCAGATGCCGAAGGATTGGAGGGTTTGGAGCAAAAGTGGGTGGTCAACAGTGTCAAAGGCTGCAGACAGATCAAGGAGGATAAGCAGAGAAAAGTGGCCTTTGGATTTTGCTGTAAGTAGGTCATTGGTAACCTTGACAATTGCTGTCTCTGTGGAGTGATGGGGACGAAATCCAGATTGCAGTGGGTCAAGAAGAGAGTATAGTGTAAGGAAATGGGAAAGACGTGCATATATTAGCTTATGAAGGAGCTTTGAGGCAAGAGAAAGTAGGGAAAAGGACGGTAGTTGGATGGGGAGGATGGATCGAGGGAAGTTTTTTTTGAGGATAGGTGTGACTAGTGCATGTTTTAGAGATGAGGGAAATATACCAGTGCTGAGGGAGAGGTTGAAAATATGTGTGAGTATGGGGGGTGGAAAAGAGGTAGGGGAGTAGCTGTTACGGGATAGGGTCGAGGGGACAAGTAGTGAGGTGGAAGGACAGTATAAGGGCAGAAACTTCTTCCTCAGTAACAGGGACAAAAGAGATAAATTTAAGGGTATTTTGGTTTTGAATGATTGTGAGCTTTTGAGGGGGTGGGAGATTGGTAGCAAGTTGAGAGGTGATTTCATTTCTGATGGAGTCAATTTGGTTATTGAAGTGGCTGGAAAAATCTTGAGCTGAGAGAGAATTTCCTCCAGAGTCGCTCAGCAGTACGGGAACATCTGCGTAGGTACCATGTCAGAGGAGTATGCCAAGGCTGAGAGTGTGGTTTCTGAGCTATGGTAGGAGGGACCAGAGTGTCAATGACCGATGTAAGGGTGGCGTTATAGAGGCAGATAGATTGGTCAGGGCAGAAAAAGGAGGTCATAATAATTTGCATACAAAGAGAGAAGCGCTCTACCAGGAACGAACAACAGCTCAGTGGCTTGTTCTATGGCGATTTACCACCCGGAAGCAGCCTCTTTTAGACCAGTGTGCTTTTCACAGAAGAAAACTTTCCCGAAGTATATCAGTCTGATCCCGCCGAGTAAGGTCAGTCCAGCCCCGAAATACCAGGCAATTCTCCTCTGAACAAGGAACATGACAACCCCAGACGATCGTTTCGGCCTCCTATGGGCCTCGTCAGTGAGGTGCAGCCACATTCCTCTAAGCACACTGGGCAAGGAGTCCACGTCTGGTTTCCCCCATCACCCATAGGGAGACTTCCCCAGGGTCATAATAATTTGCATACAAAGAGAGAAGCGCTCTACCAGGAACGAACAACAGCTCAGTGGCTTGTTCTATGGCGATTTACCACCCGGAAGCAGCCTCTTTTAGACCAGTGTGCTTTTCACAGAAGAAAACTTTCCCGAAGTATATCAGTCTGATCCCGCCGAGTAAGGTCAGTCCAGCCCCGAAATACCAGGCAATTCTCCTCTGAACAAGGAACATGACAACCCCAGACGATCGTTTCGGCCTCCTATGGGCCTCGTCAGTGAGGTGCAGCCACATTCCTCTAAGCACACTGGGCAAGGAGTCCACGTCTGGTTTCCCCATCACCCATAGGGAGACTTCCCCAGGGTCATAATAATTTGCATACAAAGAGAGAAGCGCTCTACCAGGAACGAACAACAGCTCAGTGGCTTGTTCTATGGCGATTTACCACCCGGAAGCAGCCTCTTTTAGACCAGTGTGCTTTTCACAGAAGAAAACTTTCCCGAAGTATATCAGTCTGATCCCGCCGAGTAAGGTCAGTCCAGCCCCGAAATACCAGGCAATTCTCCTCTGAACAAGGAACATGACAACCCCAGACGATCGTTTCGGCCTCCTATGGGCCTCGTCAGTGAGGTGCAGCCACATTCCTCTAAGCACACTGGGCAAGGAGTCCACGTCTGGTTTCCCCCATCACCCATAGGGAGACTTCCCCAGGGTCATAATAATTTGCATACAAAGAGAGAAGCGCTCTACCAGGAACGAACAACAGCTCAGTGGCTTGTTCTATGGCGATTTACCACCCGGAAGCAGCCTCTTTTAGACCAGTGTGCTTTTCACAGAAGAAAACTTTCCCGAAGTATATCAGTCTGATCCCGCCGAGTAAGGTCAGTCCAGCCCCGAAATACCAGGCAATTCTCCTCTGAACAAGGAACATGACAACCCCAGACGATCGTTTCGGCCTCCTATGGGCCTCGTCAGTGAGGTGCAGCCACATTCCTCTAAGCACACTGGGCAAGGAGTCCACGTCTGGTTTCCCCCATCACCCATAGGGAGACTTCCCCAGGGTCATAATAATTTGCATACAAAGAGAGAAGCGCTCTACCAGGAACGAACAACAGCTCAGTGGCTTGTTCTATGGCGATTTACCACCCGGAAGCAGCCTCTTTTAGACCAGTGTGCTTTTCACAGAAGAAAACTTTCCCGAAGTATATCAGTCTGATCCCGCCGAGTAAGGTCAGTCCAGCCCCGAAATACCAGGCAATTCTCCTCTGAACAAGGAACATGACAACCCCAGACGATCGTTTCGGCCTCCTATGGGCCTCGTCAGTGAGGTGCAGCCACATTCCTCTAAGCACACTGGGCAAGGAGTCCACGTCTGGTTTCCCCCATCACCCATAGGGAGACTTCCCCAGGGTCATAATAATTTGCATACAAAGAGAGAAGCGCTCTACCAGGAACGAACAACAGCTCAGTGGCTTGTTCTATGGCGATTTACCACCCGGAAGCAGCCTCTTTTAGACCAGTGTGCTTTTCACAGAAGAAAACTTTCCTGAAGTATATCAGTCTGATCCCGCCGAGTAAGGTCAGTCCAGCCCCGAAATACCAGGCAATTCTCCTCTGAACAAGGAACATGACAACCCCAGACGATCGTTTCGGCCTCCTATGGGCCTCGTCAGTGAGGTGCAGCCACATTCCTCTAAGCACACTGGGCAAGGAGTCCACGTCTGGTTTCCCCCATCACCCATAGGGAGACTTCCCCAGGGTCATAATAATTTGCATACAAAGAGAGAAGCGCTCTACCAGGAACGAACAACAGCTCAGTGGCTTGTTCTATGGCGATTTACCACCCGGAAGCAGCCTCTTTTAGACCAGTGTGCTTTTCACAGAAGAAAACTTTCCCGAAGTATATCAGTCTGATCCCGCCGAGTAAGGTCAGTCCAGCCCCGAAATACCAGGCAATTCTCCTCTGAACAAGGAACATGACAACCCCAGACGATCGTTTCGGCCTCCTATGGGCCTCGTCAGTGAGGTGCAGCCACATTCCTCTAAGCACACTGGGCAAGGAGTCCACGTCTGGTTTCCCCCATCACCCATAGGGAGACTTCCCCAGGGTCATAATAATTTGCATACAAAGAGAGAAGCGCTCTACCAGGAACGAACAACAGCTCAGTGGCTTGTTCTATGGCGATTTACCACCCGGAAGCAGCCTCTTTTAGACCAGTGTGCTTTTCACAGAAGAAAACTTTCCCGAAGTATATCAGTCTGATCCCGCCGAGTAAGGTCAGTCCAGCCCCGAAATACCAGGCAATTCTCCTCTGAACAAGGAACATGACAACCCCAGACGATCGTTTGGGCCTCCTATGGGCCTCGTCAGTGAGGTGCAGCCACATTCCTCTAAGCACACTGGGCAAGGAGTCCACGTCTGGTTTCCCCCATCACCCATAGGGAGACTTCCCCAGGGTCATAATAATTTGCATACAAAGAGAGAAGCGCTCTACCAGGAACGAACAACAGCTCAGTGGCTTGTTCTATGGCTGCACCTCACTGACGAGGCCCATAGGAGGCCGAAACGATCGTCTGGGGTTGTCATGTTCCTTGTTCAGAGGAGAATTGCCTGGTATTTCGGGGCTGGACTGACCTTACTTGGCGGGATCAGACTGATATACTTCAGGAAAGTTTTCTTCTGTGAAAAGCACACTGGTCTAAAAGAGGCTGCTTCCGGGTGGTAAATCGCCATAGAACAAGCCACTGAGCTGTTGTTCGTTCCTGGTAGAGCGCTTCTCTCTTTGTATGCAAATTATTATGACCCTGGGGAAGTCTCCCTATGGGTGATGGGGGAAACCAGACGTGGACTCCTTGCCCAGTGTGCTTAGAGGAATGTGGCTGCACCTCACTGACGAGGCCCATAGGAGGCCGAAACGATCGTCTGGGGTTGTCATGTTCCTTGTTCAGAGGAGAATTGCCTGGTATTTCGGGGCTGGACTGACCTTACTTGGCGGGATCAGACTGATATACTTCAGGAAAGTTTTCTTCTGTGAAAAGCACACTGGTCTAAAAGAGGCTGCTTCCGGGTGGTAAATCGCCATAGAACAAGCCACTGAGCTGTTGTTCGTTCCTGGTAGAGCGCTTCTCTCTTTGTATGCAAATTATTATGACCCTGGGGAAGTCTCCCTATGGGTGATGGGGGAAACCAGACGTGGACTCCTTGCCCAGTGTGCTTAGAGGAATGTGGCTGCACCTCACTGACGAGGCCCATAGGAGGCCGAAACGATCGTCTGGGGTTGTCATGTTCCTTGTTCAGAGGAGAATTGCCTGGTATTTCGGGGCTGGACTGACCTTACTTGGCGGGATCAGACTGATATACTTCAGGAAAGTTTTCTTCTGTGAAAAGCACACTGGTCTAAAAGAGGCTGCTTCCGGGTGGTAAATCGCCATAGAACAAGCCACTGAGCTGTTGTTCGTTCCTGGTAGAGCGCTTCTCTCTTTGTATGCAAATTATTATGACCCTGGGGAAGTCTCCCTATGGGTGATGGGGGAAACCAGACGTGGACTCCTTGCCCAGTGTGCTTAGAGGAATGTGGCTGCACCTCACTGACGAGGCCCATAGGAGGCCGAAACGATCGTCTGGGGTTGTCATGTTCCTTGTTCAGAGGAGAATTGCCTGGTATTTCGGGGCTGGACTGACCTTACTTGGCGGGATCAGACTGATATACTTCAGGAAAGTTTTCTTCTGTGAAAAGCACACTGGTCTAAAAGAGGCTGCTTCCGGGTGGTAAATCGCCATAGAACAAGCCACTGAGCTGTTGTTCGTTCCTGGTAGAGCGCTTCTCTCTTTGTATGCAAATTATTATGACCCTGGGGAAGTCTCCCTATGGGTGATGGGGGAAACCAGACGTGGACTCCTTGCCCAGTGTGCTTAGAGGAATGTGGCTGCACCTCACTGACGAGGCCCATAGGAGGCCGAAACGATCGTCTGGGGTTGTCATGTTCCTTGTTCAGAGGAGAATTGCCTGGTATTTCGGGGCTGGACTGACCTTACTTGGCGGGATCAGACTGATATACTTCAGGAAAGTTTTCTTCTGTGAAAAGCACACTGGTCTAAAAGAGGCTGCTTCCGGGTGGTAAATCGCCATAGAACAAGCCACTGAGCTGTTGTTCGTTCCTGGTAGAGCGCTTCTCTCTTTGTATGCAAATTATTATGACCCTGGGGAAGTCTCCCTATGGGTGATGGGGGAAACCAGACGTGGACTCCTTGCCCAGTGTGCTTAGAGGAATGTGGCTGCACCTCACTGACGAGGCCCATAGGAGGCCGAAACGATCGTCTGGGGTTGTCATGTTCCTTGTTCAGAGGAGAATTGCCTGGTATTTCGGGGCTGGACTGACCTTACTTGGCGGGATCAGACTGATATACTTCAGGAAAGTTTTCTTCTGTGAAAAGCACACTGGTCTAAAAGAGGCTGCTTCCGGGTGGTAAATCGCCATAGAACAAGCCACTGAGCTGTTGTTCGTTCCTGGTAGAGCGCTTCTCTCTTTGTATGCAAATTATTATGACCCTGGGGAAGTCTCCCTATGGGTGATGGGGGAAACCAGACGTGGACTCCTTGCCCAGTGTGCTTAGAGGAATGTGGCTGCACCTCACTGACGAGGCCCATAGGAGGCCGAAACGATCGTCTGGGGTTGTCATGTTCCTTGTTCAGAGGAGAATTGCCTGGTATTTCGGGGCTGGACTGACCTTACTTGGCGGGATCAGACTGATATACTTCAGGAAAGTTTTCTTCTGTGAAAAGCACACTGGTCTAAAAGAGGCTGCTTCCGGGTGGTAAATCGCCATAGAACAAGCCACTGAGCTGTTGTTCGTTCCTGGTAGAGCGCTTCTCTCTTTGTATGCAAATTATTATGACCCTGGGGAAGTCTCCCTATGGGTGATGGGGGAAACCAGACGTGGACTCCTTGCCCAGTGTGCTTAGAGGAATGTGGCTGCACCTCACTGACGAGGCCCATAGGAGGCCGAAACGATCGTCTGGGGTTGTCATGTTCCTTGTTCAGAGGAGAATTGCCTGGTATTTCGGGGCTGGACTGACCTTACTTGGCGGGATCAGACTGATATACTTCAGGAAAGTTTTCTTCTGTGAAAAGCACACTGGTCTAAAAGAGGCTGCTTCCGGGTGGTAAATCGCCATAGAACAAGCCACTGAGCTGTTGTTCGTTCCTGGTAGAGCGCTTCTCTCTTTGTATGCAAATTATTATGACCCTGGGGAAGTCTCCCTATGGGTGATGGGGGAAACCAGACGTGGACTCCTTGCCCAGTGTGCTTAGAGGAATGTGGCTGCACCTCACTGACGAGGCCCATAGGAGGCCGAAACGATCGTCTGGGGTTGTCATGTTCCTTGTTCAGAGGAGAATTGCCTGGTATTTCGGGGCTGGACTGACCTTACTTGGCGGGATCAGACTGATATACTTCAGGAAAGTTTTCTTCTGTGAAAAGCACACTGGTCTAAAAGAGGCTGCTTCCGGGTGGTAAATCGCCATAGAACAAGCCACTGAGCTGTTGTTCGTTCCTGGTAGAGCGCTTCTCTCTTTGTATGCAAATTATTATGACCCTGGGGAAGTCTCCCTATGGGTGATGGGGGAAACCAGACGTGGACTCCTTGCCCAGTGTGCTTAGAGGAATGTGGCTGCACCTCACTGATGAGGCCCATAGGAGGCCGAAACGATCGTCTGGGGTTGTCATGTTCCTTGTTCAGAGGAGAATTGCCTGGTATTTCGGGGCTGGACTGACCTTACTTGGCGGGATCAGACTGATATACTTCAGGAAAGTTTTCTTCTGTGAAAAGCACACTGGTCTAAAAGAGGCTGCTTCCGGGTGGTAAATCGCCATAGAACAAGCCACTCT